>NC_091310.1:39346470-39646470 GCF_038502225.1 Cherax quadricarinatus | reverse complement strand
ACCTGAAGAATCTTCCAATTCCCTCAACAGTGACTCTGGTCTGCCTCTTGGTAATATCATCACTGAGAGCATAGTATATGCCACCAGCTGTTGGCACTGCCACCACTACACCACCAGAGATCTTTCCAATTAATCCCAAAACCCGTTTCCTTCTCTTTGGTGTTGCAGGCACTTCAGTGCAATATTTCTTGAGAGTATTACGAGAGGTCACCCATGCTGGACGAAGGAAGCTACAAGCAGCATACATTATACCTGACAAAATGGGAGTTAAATATGTACAGTATACAAAATATTATAGTTGCAAAAACTCTGCTATTCAGCATTTTTGATAAATCAGACACATGTGCAACACTTGGGTATCTTTAATGAGGAAACGTTTCTCCACACAGTGGCTTCATCAGTCCATACAAAGGAGAACTGTGAAGAACAGTAGGAGAATGAGGTAATCAGTCCCTCAGCCTTGAGTCGATGTGGTGAGTCTGTCAATCTTGAAACGAACACAGCATATGTGCAAAGTAGCTTATATACTGTAGGCAGGAAAGGTGCAGCAGTGAACAGTAGGAGAATGAGGTAATCAGTCCCTCAGCCTTGAGTCGATGTGGTCAGTCCATCAATCTTGAAACGAACACAGCATATGTGCAAAGTAGCTTATGTACTGTAGGCAGGAAAGGTGCAGCAGCCGTAGGTGGTATCACATTTGTCCAATGTGGAAGTAGGTTATGACCAAGGGTTAGGCAAGTGAAGAATTCCCTGTATTAAGATCCCAAGATGTTGCTGTGTCAGACAGGAATGTAGATGAATGGTTCAGAGAACTGACAAGTTGATAAATTAGACACATGTGCAACACTTGGGTATCTTTAATGAGGAAACGTTTCACCACACAGTGGCTTCATCAGTCCATACAAAGGAGAACGATGAAGAACAGGAGGAGAATGAGGTAATCAGTCCCTCAGCCTTGAGTCGATGTGGTCAGTCCATCAATCTTGAAAAGAATACTGCATATGTGCGAAGAAGTAGCTTATGTACTGTAGGCAGGAGAGGTGCAGTAGTAGTAGGTGGTATCACATTTGTCCAATGTGGAAGTAGGTTATGACCAAGGGTTAGGCAAGTGAAGAATTCCCTGTATTAATTTATCAACTTGTCGGTTCTCTGGACCGTTCATCTACATTCAGCATTTTTACTGAAAGGCTTCTCACAGAAATATTTATTTTTTACAAGTGTTTTAGTTTTTTCGTGGTGCCAATTCTCTTTTGCCTTGGAGCATAACTCTTACATTGTAACACATGACCTTTACATTGTGGCAGATGACTCTTACACTGTGGTACATAGCCCTTGGATCAAAAGCCCTTCACTGGCATCGAGGCACCTCCATGCACAGCTTATCTAAATAAATAATGTAACAAAAGTAAATTAACCCTTAGAATCAATGCCTAGGTAAGGTTCAAGTGGTCTTACAAAGAATTAATATATTTGTAAGGTTTAAGTGGTCTTACAAACAATTAATACATTGGTTAGAATGAAGGGTCATATAAAGAATACCTTAATAACTTCAATGAAGTCAAGTAAATCCAAGAAAAAAGGTAATGTTTTCAAATTTCATTGACAAAATAAATTTGACTGCAAATTATTGTATTCACAAAGAAGTGCTAAAATCTAAGGGTTATGCAGTGCCTGGTAAATGTGAAGTAATCAGGTTTCATCGAAGGGAAGGGTAACTCAAATTCCTTAGATTAAAAACCCTTCACCAGCACTGAAGTACCTCTCTAACACAAACTTATTTGTGAACTTAATACTTTAAGTTATTTGGAAATTGCATCTAATACTGCAGATCACTGAGACTGCAATAAATAAATAAATATATACATATATATATATATATATATATATATATATATATATATATATATATATATATATATATATATATATATATATATATATATATATATAAATTACTAAATTTAAAAAGAGAAACTTTTTTTTTTCTTTTTGGGCCACCCTGCCTCGGTGGGATACAGCCGGTTTGTTGAAAAAAAAAAAAAATATATATATATATATATATATATATATATATATATATATATATATATATATATATATATATATATATATATATATATATATATATATATATATATTTATATATATAATGGGGTCCACCTCTGGTGTAAATTGTGGGACCCATAGCCTCGGAGAAGTGGATATATATATTTATTATCACACTGGCCGATTCCCACCAAGGCAGGGTGGCCCGAAAAAGAAAAACTTTCACCATCATTCACTCCATCACTGTCTTGCCAGAAGGGTGCTTTACACTACAGTTTTTAAACTGCAACATTAACACCCCTCCTTCAGAGTGCAGGCACTGTACTTCCCATCTCCAGGACTCAAGTCCGGCCTGCCGGTTTCCCTGAACCCCTTCATAAATGTTACTTTGCTCACACTCCAACAGCACGTCAAGTATTAAAAACCATTCGTCTCCATTCACTCCTATCAAACACGCTCACGCACGCCTGCTGGAAGTCCAAGCCTCTCGTACACAAAACCTCCTTTACCCCCTCCCTCCAACCTTTCCTAGGCCGACCCCTACCCCGCCTTCCTTCCACTACAGACTGATACACTCTTGAAGTCATTCTGTTTGGCTCCATTCTCTCTACATGTCCGAACCACCTCAACAACCCTTCCTCAGCCCTCTGGACAACAGTTTTGGTAATCCCGCACCTCCTCCTAACTTCCAAACTACGAATTCTCTGCATTATATTCACACCACACATTGCCCTCAGACATGACATCTCCACTGCCTCCAGCCTTCTCCTCGCTGCAACATTCATCACCAATGCTTCACACCCATATAAGAGCGTTGGTAAAACTATACTCTCATACATTCCCCTCTTTGCCTCCAAGGACAAAGTTCTTTGTCTCCACAGACTCCTAAGTGCACCACTCACTCTTTTCCCCTCATCAATTCTATGATTCACCTCATCCTTCATAGACCCATCCGCTGACACGTCCACTCCCAAATATCTGAATACATTCACCTCCTCCATACTCTCTCCCTCCAATCTGATATCCAATCTTTCATCACCTAATATTTTTGTTATCCTCATAACCTTACTCTTTCCTGTATTCACTTTTAATTTTCTTCTTTTGCACACCCTACCAAATTCATCCACCAATCTCTGCAACTTCTCTTCAGAATCTCCCAAGAGCACAGTGTCATCAGCAAAGAGCAACTGTGACAACTCCCACTTTATGTGTGATTCTTTATCTTTTAACTCCACGCCTCTTGCCAAGACCCTCGCATTTACTTCTCTTACAACCCCATCTATAAATATATTAAACAACCACGGTGACATCACACATCCTTGTCTAAGGCCTACTTTTACTGGGAAATAATTTCCCTCTTTCCTATGTACTCTAACTTGAGCCTCACTATCCTCGTAAAAACTCTTCACTGCTTTCAGTAACCTACCTCCTACACCATACACCTGCAACATCTGCCACATTGCCCCCCTATCCACCCTGTCATACGCCTTTTCCAAATCCATAAATGCCACAAAGACCTCTTTAGCCTTATCTAAATACTGTTCACTTATATGTTTCACTGTAAACACCTGGTCCACACACCCCCTACCTTTCCTAAAGCCTCCTTGTTCATCTGCTATCCTATTCTCAGTCTTACTTTTAATTCTTTCAATAATAACTCTACCATACACTTTACCAGGTATACTCAACAGACTTATCCCCCTATAATTTTTGCACTCTCTTTTGTCCCCTTTGCCTTCATACAAAGGAACTATGCATGCTCTCTGCCAATCCCTAGGTACCTTACCCTCTTCCATACATTTATTAAATAATTGCACCAACCACTCCAAAACTATATCCCCATCTGCTTTTAATATTTCTATCTTTATCCCATCAATCCCGGCTGCCTTACCCCCTTTCATTTTACCTACTGCCTCACGAACTTCCCCCACACTCACAACTGGCTCTTCCTCACTCCTACAAGATGTTATTCCTCCTTGCCCTATACACGAAATCACAGCTTCCCTATCTTCATCAACATTTAACAATTCCTCAAAATATTCCCTCCATCTTCCCAATACCTCTAACTCTCCATTTAATAACTCTCCTCTCCTATTTTTAACTGACAAATCCATTTGTTCTCTAGGCTTCCTTAACTTGTTAACCTCACTCCAAAACTTTTTCTTATTTTCAACAAAATTTGTTGATAACATCTCACCCACTCTCTCATTTGCTCTCTTTTTACATTGCTTCACCACTCTCTTAACCTCTCTCTTTTTCTCCATATACTCTTCCCTCTTTGCATCACTTCTACTTTGTAAAAACTTCTCATATGCTAACTTTTTCTCCCTTACTACTCTCTTTACATCATCATTCCACCAATCGCTCCTCTTCCCTCCCGCACCCACTTTCCTGCAACCACAAACTTCTGCTGAACACTCTAACACTACATTTTTAAACCTACCCCATACCTCTTCGACCCCATTGCCTATGCTCTCATTAGCCCATCTATCCTCCAATAGCTGTTTATATCTTACCCTAACTGCCTCCTCTTTTAGTTTATAAACCTTCACCTCTCTCTTCCCTGATGCTTCTATTCTCCTTGTATCCCATCTACCTTTTACTCTCAGTGTAGCTACAACTAGAAAGTGATCTGATATATCTGTGGCCCCTCTATAAACATGTACATCCTGAAATCTACTCAAAAGTCTTTTATCTACCAATACATAATCCAACAAACTACTGTCATTTCGCCCTACATCATATCTTGTATACTTATTTATCCTCTTTTTCTTAAAATATGTATTACCTATAACTAAACCCCTTTCTATACAAAGTTCAATCAAAGGGCTCCCATTATCATTTACACCTGGCACCCCAAACTTACCTACCACACCCTCTCTAAAAGTTTCTCCTACTTTAGCATTCAGGTCCCCTACCACAATTACTCTCTCACTTGGTTCAAAGGCTCCTATATATTCACTTAACATCTCCCAAAATCTCTCTCTCTCTCCTCTGCATTCCTCTCTTCTCCAGGTGCATACACGCTTATTATGACCCACTTCTCGCATCCAACCTTTACTTTAATCCACATAATTCTTGCATTTACACATTCATATTCTCTTTTCTCCTTCCATAACTGATCATTTAACATTACTGCTACCCCTTCCTTTGCTCTAACTCTCTCAGATACTCCAGATTTAATCCCATTTATTTCCCCCCACCGAAACTCCCCTACCCCCTTCAGCTTTGTTTCGCTTAGGGCCAGGACATCCAACTTCTTTTCATTCATAACATCAGCAATCATCTGTTTCTTGTCATCTGCACTACATCCACGCACATTCAAGCATCCCAGTTTTATAAAGTTTTTCTTCTTCTCTTTTTTAGTAAATGTCTACAGGAGAAGGGGTTACTAGCCCATTGCTCCCGGCATTTTAGTCGCCTCATACGACACGCATGGCTTACGGAGGAAAGATTCTTTTCCACTTCCCCATGGACAATAGAAGAAATAAAGAAGAACAAGAGCTATGTAGAAAAAGGAGAAAAACTTAGATGTATGTATATATATATGCATGTGCGTGTCTGTGAAGTGTGACCAAAGTGTAAGTTGGAGTAGCAAGATATCCCTGTTATCTAGTGTGTTTATGAGACAGAAAAAGACACCAGCAATCCTACCATCATGCAAAACAGTTACAGGTTTCTGTTTCACAGTCATCTGGCAGGACGGTAGTACTTCCCTGGGTGGTTGCTGTCTACCAACCTACTACCTATATATATATATATATATATATATATATATATAGGTAAGTACACATACACATACATAGTTTTAAGACGAGGTTTGATAAAGCTCATGGAGCAGGGAGAGAGAGGACCCAGTAACAATCAGTGAAGAGGCAGGGCCTGGAGCTATGACTCGACCCCTGCAACCACAAATAGGTGAGTACACACACTCACTTATAATTACCAATACTCTACTTAAGTGACCCTCAACTTCTTAACAATGTAATTTTGTAGTTTTCATTAAAATCTTTAATTATTAAACAGTGACAATGATTTTCTTCAGTAGAACTACAAGGACCAGCTGGGCTGTGGCTCATACGTTGGATTGCATGCAGCCAGTAGTAACAGCCTGGTTGATCAGGCTCTGATCTACCAGGAGGCCTAGTCACAGACCGGGCCGCGGGGGCGTTGACCCCCGGAACTCTCTCCAGGTAAACTCCAGGACCCCAGTGGAAATAACTCATTGTGACTTTTGCTGGGGTTATCCTAAGTAATGTACATGTATGTTAAACTGTATGATAATTGTTTTTGTGTACCTGTACCTAAAGCTCATCAGTTTCAACCCTCAAGAGAGGTGCCCTGGGGCCAGTGAGGGGCTCTTCATCCAAGGAATTGAATCTGATCTCCCCTTCCTTGGATCAAACCTGATTTCCTCACATTTTCCAGGTGCTGCAGGACTCTCTTCCAGTTTAGTCCTTCCCTTCAGTAAATTTTATTATTATAATCAAAAAGAAGCGCTAAGCCACAAGGGCTATACAGCGCTGTTCCCTTCAGTAAAAAAAAAAAAAACATTTGATCTTGGTCCACAATTCATATGCACATAAAATTCAAAACACTCAACCTACTCACCATATAAAACATCCATACTTATTACTGCACCTATTACATACATAGAACACTTAACTCTGATATTAACCCTCCCCTCAAACATCTCCTTGCCAACCTCAACAGAACACATGACCATAATACAAGGCACAGATCACTCTTTGATGTTCCTCGTGTCCATCTCAAGCTATGCAAAAACTCAATGCACATAAAAGGCCCTAAAATCTGGAATTCATTACCTGTAAATATAAAAGAAACACTACCTGTTTATAAATTCAAGTCTCTTCTCAATGATCACTTACTCACTCAAAACCAAATAAATACTGAATAACTGAACCTTATAAATTGTATATCCTAAATGTTACTCACAATTATATCACATAAATGTTAAACCTAGGACCCAATCTAACTTTGTTATTTTTTTAAATACACTACCTAACAGAATACTCCATTCTACTGAATGTACAGCAATGTATGCAACCATATGACCTGTCTTTGTAATACTCATTTGTGCTTTATAGTTATCTGTTTACAATAATGTTTTATCACTGATTTCATCATTGCTTAGTTAATCTTAAGTTAATTTTAAGCCAGCCCGTAATGCTATGCATATAAGTGGCTTTGGCATGCTGCTCTTACCTGTATTTTTTTGTACCTCTGTATGTATGCTAAAATTTCTAAATATATACTAATGTGTATAAACCTTGGTGAACATGTACATAAAACTTTCGTGTATAAACCATGAAGGAAACACATTATTATTATTATAATCAAGGGGGAAGCGCTAAACCCAGAGGATTATACAGCGCCTGGGGGGGGATGTGGAAGGCATTCAGGCTTAATTCGGGGAACTGGAGCACAGATCCAATTCCCTAAATCAAGAGCCCCTCACCAACATCAAGGAACCTTCCTTGAGGGGAAGGAAACATAAAACTTTCACATATAAACCTTGATGAAGTGAACACTTCCAGAAAACTCTCGTGTATAAACTTTAAGTGAACTTTTCTAACCAGTAAGTTGCTTTAAGGTTAGGTTAGGTTAGGTAAGGTTCGTCAGGAAACAGGACAAATGACTTAAGAAATCGTAATGACACGATTGCAAATAAACCATACCCCCGGCCGGGGGTATGGTTTAACAGGACAAATGTTTCCTGACGCGGGTCTTAGTCAGATGATGACCCGCCTTTGGAGCTTTTGGTCATCTGACCGAGGCCTTCCGCTGGCTTACCGGTCCACCCCTTTAAAAATTATGGTCATTTATAAAAAATAAACACTCAAGTACAATTATCATATAGTGTAAATTACCTAGGATAACCCCCCCCCCCAAAAAAAAAAAGGTCGGTAAAAGTTATAAGGTATGATCCAAGGTAAGAGCAGCTCAAATTCTCTGGAACGAAAAAGCTTTGAAAAATTGTCACAGCATCTCTGAAGGAAGACATCAAGCAGCAGATGACAGCATCACAGCTGATGCTTCAACAAGTTACCACAAGGTTTACCACGCAGGTACCACATGACTAATGTTCCACAGATTACAAAGGACTCATGAAGCCTCCAGTGATGCAGGTACAGTGTTACACTAGGTACAGGCAGTTAGGTACACCAGGTACAAGACAGTTACAGTAGCAGGTACAGACAACTCTTACTCTTACTGGGTTAGTAAGGGTGACTGACTGCTGATGCAGCTTCTGGCTCTGCTTCCCTCAAGGGAGGTTCCTTGATGCTGGTGAGGGGCTCTTGATCTAGGCAATTGGATCTGTGGTATAAACCTTGGTAATAAATACCGACAACCTGGTTACAAAAACACGTAAGCAAACACTAGGACATATTAGAAAATGTTTCAGTCCTGGGACCTTGATCACTTCTAACATACAGAGGTTGAAAGACACTTTCTGCCTATATATAAAATGTCTTTCAACCTGTGTCTTAGAAGTGATCAAGGTCCCAGGACCGAAACATTTTCTAATAAATATGTCCTAGTGTTTGCTTATGTGTTTTTCTAAACCAATTGGATCTGTGCTCCAGTCCTCTGAATTGAGCCTGAATACCTTCCATCCCCTCCCATACAGGCGCTGTATAGCCCCTACAGGTTTATCGCTCCCCCATGATTATAATAATTCGAGTCCTGCTTCCCGATGTACCGGGAGGAGGAGAGAAATATTGCCCATATCTGGCCAAAGAAGTACGTGAGTTTATTTAGGTACAGGTACACATAAATACAGTTACACAGATTATCATACATAGTAACATATGTGTAAATTACCAAGGATAACCCCAAAAAAAGTCAGACAAAGCGACTTATTTCTACTCAGTTCACACTTTGAGATCCGGGGGTCGATACCCAGTGTGGGTGAAAACATTAGCACGTGTTTCCTTAAGATACCTGCTGTCTCTGTTCACCCATCAGTAAAATAGGTACCTGGGTGTTAGTCGACTGGTGTGGGTCGCATCCTGGGACAAAATTTACCTAATCTGCCAGAAATGCTCTGCATAACAAGCGGCTTTCTATATCAGGGCTACTCAATTGGCGCCCGCGGTCCGAATCCGGACTTCAGAGTGTTCTAGTTGGACCGCGAGCTTCAGGAGAAATTGGAACTTTTACATTTCTCCAGACTTTTGGAGCAACGTAATGACGAAACAGTTACTAAATATGTCTATTTCATTGAGAAGCTGATCAAAAATTTCAAGTTGCGCTTTGATGACTGTGTTCTTGGAAAACAGTTGCTGGTGTTTTTTTCAAACTCCCTTTCTAGTGGCGGATATCACAGAATTCTCGGTCGAAGAAAACAAGTCTTCAAATGGGAGCAGTAGAGGTGTGAGGACGATGTAATCAGTCCATCATCCTTGAAGACATAGTTTTGAGGTTGTCAGTCCCTCAGCCTGGAGGAGAGTTCCATAGTCTGAAACAATGTGAAGATCAAGCGATAGTGTGGAGACTTATATACTGTCGGAGGAGAGGTGTAGAGTAGTAGAAGAAATAATGTAACCACTGAGAGGTCACGTCCCTCTCATATTTAACTATTCTTACTTGAAAACATCATCCAAGAGAAAGAAGAGAAAACACCTTGGACAATTTTTTCAAATGAGAATGGTTAGATCTCAGAGATTACATTCTTCTACGCTACACCTCTCCTTTGGACAGTATATAAGTCTCCACATTGTCACTTGATCTTCTCCCTCGGGAGCCAGAGACGGGTCATCGCAAGATTGAGACCCGTGCCAGGACTACGGTCTTGGCGAACATTATACATACATACTTGATCTTCACATTGTTTCAGACTATGGAACAGAACTCTTCTCCAGGCTGAGGGACTGACAACCTCAAAACTACGTCTTCAAGGGTGATGGATTGATTATATCGTCTTCACATCTCTGCTGCTCCTGCCTACTTTCTGTATTCAACTGAAGAAGCCTACTGTGTAGGCGAAACGTTTCGGAATAAAGATGCCTAACTGTTGCCTATGTGTCTTACCTACCAACCTGTCGGTATTGTATACCATTTTGATATTCAATCTGCTTATTTTGTTAGATGCACCATACACATGTGGCTCCTCAGCATGATAGAGTGATTGACCGGTGTCAGTCTCCCTAAGTCTCAAGTCAATGAAGCTCTTTTCGTATTGTATTAATGTTGGTAGAATTACCGACAATATGTAAAGTAAAAGGACACAAGTGCAACTAATGTGACATTTTATTGTGGCAACGTTTCGCTCCCCAGCTAGCTTTATCAAGCCATTACAAACAATACATGGACACAAGTACATCAGGTATACACCTGCTGTACCTGTTCACCTAGCGATAAGTAGGTACCTGGGTGTTAGTCGGCTGGTGTGGGTCGCATTCTGGGGGTGGTAATATACCTTAGATAGGGCTGGGCTTCGAAATGAGCTGAGGTAGGATAACAGCTCTTAGCTTGTAAAATTGTTGTGAAAAAAAAGTAGAAGCCCAGTTATTGATAGGTGATCTAGTTTCTAAATGAGAGCCATATAGAAATTGCTAGGTGAACAAGGACAGGTGTAAGGAAACATGCCCAACGTTTCCACCCGTACATTCATTGTGTGAGGGAGTGCGCTACCAACTGAGCCACCCTTGAGGGAAACAAAGTGTTTAATAGTTTTTAAGCACCATCTTTTACACGGCTTCATAATATTTTCAGATTCTAAAATGCCAGAAAAAATATTTATTTGTAAACTTGTGTTATTTATGTTAGTTTTTTCAAACAGAACGATGCTCTTTAAATCATTATAAAAAACTGCACCATTTATTTGAGGTTATTTTAGAAATGTCACTTTGTTTCACTTTACTGGCCTATCCCAAATTAAACCAGCATAATTCACCCATTAAGTGCTCATAATGCCTATGTATCCTCAAGACTATTGTAAAAATAATTGCACGCTATGAATTCAAAGCTTTAATATTAAAAACTTGCTTAATTTAATGTATATAATTCCATGTATATATTTAAAGATGCGCCATCTTTGTTTACAAGGTGTGTGGAGTGTGTCTGGCTGGGACAAGGATGCTGTGTGTGTGTGTGCTGCTGTGGGGACCTCATACACCCTCCTGCTGCCCTCATACACCCTCACTCTTACTCACCTCACTACCATACACACAAAGTATGTCTACAACCCTCATTGTAGGCCCAGAGGGTTTTTATTTTTTTTCTTGTATCGCATAAGACTGGTAGTGGCGCCCACTCCAGTTCTCTGGCTAATTTAAAAAAAATTTATCCCCAGGCGCTGTATGACCCCGAATGGATTAGTGTTAATGATGATAATGCTTTAAATTTAGAAAACAACATGAACTGTAAAAGTAGTGCTTGGGAAGAGCAGATTAGTGAATAAGCCGTGTTACACTTTACACTCCATTGCCGAAACGTTTGCTGTATAGCCCTTGTGGCTTAGCGCTTCTTTTTTTATAACAATAATAATAATAATCTGCGAGAATTGGAGACACTAAGAAAAGAAAGGTTTTGTTCGGATTTTTAATTCCGGAGGGTTAGCTACCAAGGTTAACCCAAGAAAGTCTGCGTCATCAAGGACTGTTTCTTATTTTCATTGTGTCCAGTCTTCTCCCCCAGGATGCCACCCACACCAGTCGACTAACACTCTGGTACCTATTTGCTTGCTAGGTGAATGGGGACAGCAGGTGTAAGGAAACACGCCCTAATGTTTCTACCTGGCCGGGATTGAACCACGGACACTCAGTGTGTGAGGCAAGATTGTTGCCTACCAGGCCATGGGACAATGTAAGAAGGGAATAAGTAATTTTGAAGTGTTCAGGCCTTTAGCCTTCAGGAGCTGATAGGTGATCAGTCCCTTTGCCTTAAGGGCTAAAATCAGATTTTGTTGGATTGTTTAACCCAGTGGTTTAGCCACCCCGGATGGCCCAATAAAGTCAGTGTGTCATTGGGAACGGTCTTATTTCAATTTTGGTCCTTTAACCTTGCTCCCCAGGATGCGACCCACAACACTGCTAACACCTAGTACCTGTTTACTGCTAGGCAAACAGGGACAGCAGATGTTTTAGCTGTTCCTGTTCACTTAATATGAAAGCTGAGTGTGCTATCAAGTGAGCCACAGGTACTTAATATTGAGCTCGGGTCCCTGCAACTTCCATTCGGTTATAGTGATCAAGAACTCGGTAGAACGCGGCCATTACTTCATGCTTTTCATTACTGTGTAGACATGTTGCAACCTGTGTACATTATGGAATAAGTAGATATTTCTTTTGCAAATGTTTATTATGGAAATATTAACAAGAATGGTATAGCTAGGTTAGGTTAAGTTAGGATAGGTTGTGTGCACTTAGGTTATGGTAGCTTAACCTGAAAATGCCACATGTCTGTGTTCACATTGAGCCAGGCACGAGACATGTCTTCATGTCCTGTGCCACCTGAGTAAATGTAATTACAGTATTTTTCCTTATACTGTCTCCCAAAATAACAGTTTGTACAAGAAATGATTACATATTTCATGATGTAGATAGGTTGTATTTATTGAGAAGTGTAAAATAATGGCCAAGTTTTACTGAATAGGTATTAGTAACTATTATCATCCATTCTTTTATTTTTTTACAACACAAGCAGTCTGTACCTCAGAAAAATTAGTTATTTGTTGTGCAATTTTTTTCATTAGGTTGGGTTAGTTTAGGCTAGTTTCAGTTTGGTTGGCTTAAGGTTAATTAATTTTTCTTCAGTTTACACAAAATACCACTATCTACATTGCAAAAGTTATTTAATCAGCATTACAAGGTCTTGTTAAGGTCTCACATTTGAAAAGGTTCCACAGCCTACTCAGTAGCTACACACAACATTGTGTGTAGCTACTGAGTAGGGAAAACTCATTGTCCTCAAGTAACAAATTAGATAGTTCTAACTCATCTCCAAGGGAAAGATGAGATATGAAGCTGTGTAGTTCCAGACTTCAGAGCAGGCCATTACCAATTGCTCATAAGGTGATATAAAGACTGATTCTTAGTAGAATGGGCCAAGCTATAACATAGTAGAAGCACATCCAAATCCCTCCAGTATTTCTATTTTGTAATTTTAAAAGTTAATATTGGACAATTTAAATTATCTCTAAATTCCTGAAGGATCCAAATTCCATATATTGATATATAGAGGTGTTTTTTGAAATCCCTATGTTAACTAGTTGAGTAGTTTTGTTGTTCACCTCCAAACCCATCCATGAGTAGTGGTGAAAAAGAGGCACAATATGGGTCCACAGACTAGGTCAAAATGTGTTGATAGCTAATAAAGGCACACATGCAGCAGTTGGAGATATGAATTGAGACAATATTTTGCCAGTGCAGCAGACTTTTGAAAGTCTGATAAATTATACCTGGTGGTAATACTATTAGGTTGAAGACAGGAACATAGGCAGGTGTGAATAAAAATGCGTAACCCAAACCAATAAGCTGAACAATACGTGCATCCAGCACAAGAACTCGCACAACTATTTGATGAGGTTTTCTGATGCAAAACTTATAATAAAAGGTGGCAAATATGAAAGAATGTTATGGAACTGTGTTTATCACAACAACTAACAATTACTCAAAACCAAAGAAACTTGCATGTAGTTAAACCCCTAGCAATATGGTTGGTCAACAAATCATACTGTTAGGTAAAAGGATGCAAGTGTTTGGGTAGCATAAAAATAGGTTAGACAAATATTTCTGCTGGTAATTCTACCAACTTGAATACCAAATCATACTGTCATGAATCACACACCACTCAGTATGCTGATAATTCCACCAAAGCTACTATTACTACTAAAGAACATAAGAAAGAAGGAACACTGCAGCAGGCCTACTGACCTGTGCGAAGCAGGTCCATGTCCCCATGCCACACCACTACTCAGTATGACAATGTATCTTGAGATTTGCCTAATATGGACCAGTAGGCTGATTGCAGTGCTTCTCAATATTTGCTTAATTCTTCTGTTCACACTTGACTACTTTTATGCTATGCTACCACCAGTCATAATTTATCAGACAAAAAAGCCTGCTGTACAGGTGAAACAGTGTCTTAAAGTTTTCAGTTGTTGTTTATCTTTATCAAGTGTACAATTTGTAGGTATTCCCATACCACCTGTTGTTAATGTTTTGATTAGATATCTAAGCAAGTTACAGTGGTAATGAGCATAATGTAATACTGTCACTAAGGATTCCTGGTCAGGTTTGCAGGTCCAGCATCTGTAGCTTAGTCAAAAATTTAGATATCACTGGCTTCTTACACTAGGGATTACTGCTACCACCAGATTGGTAACCTGTTCCTCATTGGTTACACAATAGTCACTTCCAGGGTGCAGGTTCAGACCCATACTGTTTCAAAAAATACAAAAAGAGAATTTTATTTTTGGTTACAGGCTTTTTTTTTGGTAAAAACAACAATTATTTGTATTTTTAGGACTTTTAATTTGCCTTTACCCTTATAGATGTCAGTGGATGGGCAGCTAGAAGTGACCCCACAAGTGCTGACTGAAGCACAACAAAACCTCAACAGCTTCTGGCCCAAGGTTACTGATGAGATACGGCAACTTACACAGGTTTGTCCATATAATATTTTATGCTTTATAAGGGTAACTTAACTTTTTTTTTTTTTTATCACACTGGCCGATTCCCACCAAGGCAGGGTGGCCCGAAAAAGAAAAACTTTCACCATCATTCAAGACAGTGATGGAGTGAATGATGGTGAAAGTTTTTCTTTTTCGGGCCACCCTGCCTTGGTGGGAATCGGCCAGTGTGATAATAAAAAAAAAGGGTAACTTCATGCCAGAGCACAATTTAAAAAAAATTGTCATAGGGTGTAAGTTACTTAATAATTTCAGTGAGAGTTGGTAATAGTACATTAAAAATTTAGGCATTTAATCATGAAATTTGTCAAGAGATAAATTTCTTAAGTAAGTGATGTATGTCATTGTGTATGCTGTAGTATAATAAAATAACTTACTATTTTTATATTAACATTTTTTTAAGTTGAATGTACTTGGTCAGACTGACCTTCGGCAGCAAGAGCTACCATTGGCACGGATAAAGAGGATCATGAAGCTAGATGATGATGTTAAGATGATAAGTGCAGAGGCACCAGTTTTATTCAGCAAAGCTGCAGAGATATTCATCACAGAGCTCACCCTTAGAGCATGGATACACACAGAGGATAACAAACGTCGAACATTGCAGGTACAGTAACTGATTTTAGTGTAGCTGAAGATGAGTTTATAGCAAGATGAGTTTATAGTAAATTCATTGTACATTGCATATCCAAAGTACCTAAATGTGAGAGCACAAGGATTTCTTTTAGGTGCTGTTCACTGATTTTAATATATACATACATATGGAGAAGATATTTTGATGAGTTATTGAATGTTAATGATGAAAGGGTAAGGATAACATCCTTTAGGAGTTAGGAGAAGCCTGAGGCAGATATGGGGAAAGTGTGTGAGGCACAGAGTAGATTGAAAGGGAGTAAAGTGGCTGGGATATAGACAGGATTAACCTGTAAACGGTCCAAACATATATATACGTTCACTACCCCAGTGCCCCGAATATTTTGATTTTTTTTTTTTTTTATGAAAATAAAGAGCACATTTTTCTAAGTGTTATAGGATAAAAAAAAAATTAGGGTCAGTACTTGCAGAGATATAAGGCCGAGAAATTGGCACTGGATGCTCACCTGACAGCAACATCGAGTCCTGCCACTTGCAGAAGTGTTGCCGATATACCTTTTTTTCTATTTTTTATATTATTTTATATAATTTTTATATTCTGATAATTACAATTTATGGTAGTTCTTGTAATTTCATAACCAATCTTTGTTCTGACAGTAGTATTAAGTACTGAAATTGTTCTCAAATTGTCACAAACACACTGACAGGTGAACATTTACACCTGCCTTGGCCATTTACTGTTGTCTTGTAATATATACAAAGTATTTATAGGTCCCAGCAATGTTTTGGATAGAGAAGAAGAAGGAGAAGAAGAAGAAGGAGAAGAAGAAGGAGAAGAAGAAGGAGAAGGAGAAGAAGAAGGAGAAGGAGGAGGAGGAGAAGGAGGAGGAGAAGGGGGAGGAGGAGAAGCAGGAGGAGGAGAAGGAGGAGGAGGAGAAGGAGAAGGAGGAGGAGGAGGAGGAGGAGGAGAAGGAGGAGGAGGAGAAGGAGAAGGAGGAGGAGGAGGAGAAGAAGGAGAAGAAGAAGGAGAAGAGGAAGAAGAAGAGGAAGAAGAAGAGGAAGAAGAAGAAGGAGAAGAAGCAGAAGGAGGAGAAGAAGAAGGAGAAGAAGAAGAAGGAGAAGGAGGAGGAGAAGGAGGAGGAGAAGAAGGAGAAGGAGGAGGAGGAGGAGGAAGAGAAGGAGGAGGAGAAGAAGAAGGAGGAAAAGAAGGAGGAGGAGGAGAAGAAGGAGGAGAAGGAGGAGGAGGAGAAGAAGGAGGAGGAGGAGAAGGAGAAGGAGGAGGAGGAGAAGAAGGAGGAGGAGGAGAAGAAGGAGGAGGAGGAGAAGGAGAATGAGAAGAAGGAGGAGGAGGAGAAGAGAATAATAATACTAATAATAGCGTGTGTGAGCGTGTTAGATAGGAGTGAATGGAGACGAATGATACTTAGGACCTGACGATCTGTTGGAGTGTGAGCAGGGTAATATTTAGTGAAGGGATTCAGGGAAACCGGTTATTTTCATAATCGGACTTGAGTCCTGGAAATGGGAAGTACAATGCCTGCACTTTAAAGGAGGGGTTTGGGATATTGGCAGTTTGGAGGGATATGTTGTGTATCTTTATATGTGTATGCTTCTAAACTGTTGTATTATGAGCACCTCTGCAAAAACAGTGATAATGTGCGAGTTGTAAAAAATGGTCACCCTGCCTCGGTGGGAGATGGCCGACTTGTTGAAAAAAAAAAAAAATAAGTTCCCTTGAAGCATAAAAATAAGCCTCAGTCCACCCCTGACAGTGACATGGTAAGATGAGATAACATTAGATAACAGCTCACATTTGATGAGCATACGAGGGTGCAGTGATAAGACTTGAAAGAAAAGATTAGAGGTGACATTTGATGAGCATCGGCCCTCCCTTTGTTTTCGCTGGTACACAAACATGTCTGTCTGTCTGTCAAGCTCCCTGTCTGTCTGTCTATCCATCTGGCTCTCTGTCTCAGAGAGAGCCACAAGACTGCGTCATCACGTTTACTCATATCTTCAAGCAGAGTATAGCACTTTGTTTGGATTTTTTGGGTTATCCTAGGTAATTTACATTGTGTACAGTGGACCCCCAACCTACGATATTAATCCGTTCCTGAGAGCCCATCGTAAGACGAAATGATCGTAGGTTGAATTAATTTTCCCCATGAGAAATAATGGAAATCAAATTAATCCGTTCCAGACACCCCAAAATATGGAAAAAAAATATTTTTACCATGTGAAATGTACATTTTCCTACACAAAAAAAGGAGACATGCATAATATATATATTGTAATGAAGAATAAATAACACCTTTATTGTAGATCTGTTGATGAGTGATGGGATGGGAGGAGGGGAGATGATGGAGGTTATTATTTTTTGGAAGGGAATCCCCTTCCATTAGGACTTTAGGTAGCACGTCCTTTTCTGGGGTTACTTCCCTTCTTTTAATGCCACTGGGAACACGAGTCACTGGACCTCTGTCGCACCAAAAATCTGTCCATAGAGCTCTGTACCTCTCGTTCCTTTAAGATTTTTCTAAAATGGTTCACAACATTGTCATTGTAATAGTCACCAGCACAGCTTGCAATAGCTGTGTCAGGGTGATTTTCTTCCATAAAGGTTTGCGCTTCAACCCACTTTGCACACATTTCCTTAATCTGTGAAGAAGGCAACTTCCTCAATTTCTCTCTCCCCTCCTCTGAAGCAATATCCTCAGAAAAAAACCATACCACGGGCGGGATTGAACCCGTGGTCAGAGAGTCTCAAAACTCCCGCCCGTGGTATGGTTTGTTTGCAATCGTGTCATTACGATTTCGTGAGTCAATGTCCTCAGGTCTGGCCTCTTGCTGTTGCAGATGCTCTTGTAGCTCATCAGTGGTTAGTTCTTCATCATCCTCCTCCACCAACTCTTCCACATCATCCCCACTAACCTCCAACCCCATGGACTTCCCCAATGCCACAATAGATTCCACAACTGGCATAGGCTACTGAGGGTTAGCCCCAAACCCTTCAAAATCCCTCTCCTCTACACATTCTGGCCACAATTTCCTCCAAGCAGAGTTCAAGGTCCTCTTAGTCACTCCCTCCCAAGCCGTACCTATAAGGTTTACACAACTGATGATACTAAAGTGATCTTTCCAAAACTCTCTTAGGGTCAATTGAGTGTCTGAGGTCACGTCACAGCACTTGAAACATTGCTTTGGTGTACAATTTTTTGAAATTTTAAATGACCTGCTGGTCCATGGGCTGGAGGAGAGGAGTGGTATTAGGAGGTAAGAACTTGATTTTAATAAAACTCAAGTCCCCCAAAATTCACTCTGCCAAGTCTGAAGGATGACCAGGAGCATTGTCTATTACCAGGAGGCACTTAAGCTCCAATTTATTTTTCATTAGGTAATTTTTCACAGTGGGGCCAAGGACATGGTAAAACCAGTCATAGAAAAAGTCCCTAGTGACCCATGCCTTACTGTTTGCCTTCCACATCACACACAAATTAGCCTTGATGACATTGTTTTTTCCTGAACACACTGGGAGTTTCAGAGTGATACACGAGTAGAGGCTTCACTCTGCAATCCCCACTAGCATTACTACACAACAAAAGAGTAAGCCTGTCTTTGATAGGCTTGTGTCCTGGCAGTGCTTTTTCCTCCTGTGTAATGTAGGTCCTGTTTGGCATTTTCTTCCAAAATAGGCCTGTTTCATCACAATTAAACACTTGTTGGTGTTCGAATCGTTCAGCCTTTACATAGTCCTGGAATTCCTGCACATATTTTTCAGCCGCTTTGTGGTCCGAACTGGCAGCCTCACCATGCCTTATCACACTATGTATGCCACTACAATTCTTAAATCTCTCAAACCAACCTTTGCTGGCTTTAAATTCACTCACATCACCACTAGTTGCAGGCATTTTTTTAATTAAATCGTTATGCGATTGCCTTGCCTTTTCAAATATGATCGCTTGAGAGATGCTGTCTCTTGATAACTGTTTTTCGTTTATCCACACCAATAACAGTCTCTCAACATCTTCGAGCACTTGCAATCTGTGTTTCTTAAAGATACTTGCACCTTTTGCAACAACTTCCTTGATTGCCTGTTTGTTGGCCAGGGTAGTAAAGATGGTTGATTGGGGTTTGTTGTACAACCTGGCCAGCTCAGAGGCACGCACTCCACTTTCGTATTTATTTACTATCTCCTTCATTTCAATAATAATTTTCACCCTTTTTACCACAGGGTTGGCACTAGAAGCTTTCTTTGGGCCCATGGTGGCTTATTTAGGAGTTAGAAGCACTAAAAACACTGGAATAATACAAAATGTTCCAAATGTATGCATGGGAGCGACCACTCTGGCTTGTAAACACTGGCACACTAACTGAAGGCAGGCCAACTGAGGCATGCTCAGGCTGGACACACGTGGACATGTACGGGACGAATGCTGTAGGTCAAGTTTTCAACGTACGTTGGGATCAAATTTTTACGCCGAAAAGCATCGTAGGTCGGTGACATCATATGTCGGGGGTCCACTGTACGTACTTGTATTTGTGTGTACCTGTGAGACAGACAGAAACAGATAGAGACAGACAGACAGACAGAGGTAGACATAGACACAGACAAACAAACCGAGCCAGGCTGCCAGCAGCCGGCCAGCCACACAGCTGGCCAGCCAGCCAGCCAATCAGCCAGCCAGCCAGTCAGTCAGCCAGCTAGCCTGCTGAACAAGTATTATGTTCCAGAATTGTTTCTCTTTACTTAGGGTATAGGTTATAAGACATTCTGAAAGGATGTTGCACATGGGTTATTATCGAGGTTTTTTTTTTATATTTCCTCGACTAATTATGGCCACATCCACCTCAAAGTCACTAAACTCGGGGTCAACATCACTTTCCTCTTAAAATGGGAGAGTTAATACTACATGAAATCAGTGACTCCCAGGTGTTTGCCGTGCTGTTTGCTCTAGCTGGCGCTCATTTGAACTGGTGTTCCCACAGGGTACTAAGTGATCCCAGATTTTTTTAATACAGTGCACACTGAGTGTTATGACCCATTCTATGGTGACAAGGCATCTCAGGCCAATCGTGCCATATTTGAAGGCAGGAAAAATAAGACGTTCATATACGTTTGGGGCACTAGCGGTAAGAGTATATATACATTTGGACCGTTTACAGGTTAAATGTTAAAAGCAGGTGGGGATATGCGAAAGTGTTGGAGTGTTTGACGTATTTGTTCAGTGTATGAATGATAGAAAGGAAGGTACTGAAAGATTAGCACCGTATTGCACAGCTCTCTGTTGTAAGGAAATGGGGGACAAGAAATGTAAGATTATACCTACTAAGGTGTATGGTAGAAATAATAATGAAAGAATTAAGGGTAGAATAGAAAGTAGGATTGCAGAGGAGCAGGGAGGATTTAGGAAGGAAAGATGTGTAGACGAGGTGTTTACACTGAAGCACCTAAGTTAGGAGTACTTTACTTAGAAAAGGGTAAAGAGTTTTGCTGCATTTATGGATTTGGAAAAGCCATGTGATATGGTGGCTAGGGAAGCTATAGTATGTGGAAATGTTATAAATGTATGGGAATAGGAGATACATTGCAAAAAGCAGTTTAAGAGTTTTCATGTGAATGGTAATCTCATATTAGGGTATGTATGAAAGAAGGGGGGCTATTTCCCAGTGAAAGTAGGACTAAGACAGGGATGCATACTGTCATGATGGTTAATATATAGATGGAGTTGTAAAAAATGAACACAAGGGAACATAAAGATGTTGGATCTGCTACAAATGGTGGCTTTTTGCCAATAAGAAATATACTCAAGTATAGTGGCACTAACACTTTTGTATGAGTGTGATGCATAAATGGACTTTGAACTTTGCGGCAAGGAGGAGGCTGGAAGCAGCAGGGTTGTTATGTTTGAGATAATTCTGTGGTGTGAATGTTATGCAGAGGAGTCTAGAGTATAGAAATTCAGAAACAGTATGGGAGTCATCAAGGGTATAATTCAGAGGGTTCCTGAGGTGGTTTGGACATTTAGAGAGGCTTGAGAGGGATAGGATGGTAAAGAGGATGTATAAATCTGGGTTGGAAGGTAGGAGAGATAGGGATCATTCCAGGAATAGTTGGAAGGGGATAATCCTTCTTCTAGTTGTAGGGACTTGAGCACCCAGCAAGCTTTTGTGAGCATATTAGAAGTGAATGGAGATAAGTGGGTTTTTTGTGGGTGTGTGGATGTGGTGTTGGAGCATGAGCAAGGTAACAAGAAAGGATTCAGGAGAACCAGTTAGTTGGACTTGATTCCTGGAGGTGGGAAGGGCTGGCATTGTGAAGGAGGGGTGAGGATGTTGCAGTTGGATGGTAATCTGAATTGTGATGTCAGCACGCTTCTGGCTAGACAGCAATTAAATGACTACAGTACTAGCAGATACAAGAAATATTGCCAGAACAAAAATAGATGCTACTTGTAGAACTGCATGGTTGACCAGGCAGTCAACCAGGAAGCCTGGCCTCAGGCTGGGTACTGCAAAGGTTGGAAAAACCCTCAAAACCAGTCAAAGGTATGTTGCAAGTATCTGTCCAACTTTCAGACTCCAGGCACTGAACTTCCTGACTCCAAAGCTCAAATCTGCTTTATCAGTTTCTGTAAATCCCTAAATAGATATTACCAGGCTTGTACTACAATAGCACAAAAAAATCTCATACCACTCTCATTCACTCCAATGTTTCGTTTGTATATGCTTGCTGGATGTTCAGCACCTGACCTTTCAATATCTTTAACATTTTCCTTCTGACATTTTCTTTGATGCCCCTAATATTTTCCCCAGATTTGTACATCATGATCTCACACACTTTTATGTGATCAGACTATCACTGACCCCTCTTCTATTTTTAAACTAAAATATTATTATCCTGTAAAACTATAAGCAAACTATTATAAATTATCCTGGAGTTTAAATGCTCATTCACTGCATTATTTACATCTGAATGAGTGACACAGAGGGATTTTATCACCTTGATTTTACTACATGTACTAGAGGAAGATACCCACAGACTCTGGTATAAAAATTCAGAATAAAAATTGAGAAATAGAAGACCAAAATGCAGTAAAACCTTAAATTAATGAAGCCCCCATTTAATGGATTTTGGAAACTATGAACAGAGAAATTGCCTGGACAAATGTTGCATCATCGGACAAAATGGATAAAGTCCTTAGATTCTGGCATTTGTTCATAATGATGTGCTCTGGTAGTCTTCTGAATCAGTGGACCAAGTCCAATAATTCTGACATTTGTCAAGTACAGGCTAGATTGTTCTTGTCCAGAACCTGTCTATTTTCATTGTTCACACAGCCATGGACCACCCGCATTAGTTTGTCTGTGCTCACTTACAGATACATATACGTATCATCCAGCCTCCAATTTTCACTGGATTTACAGTGTTCTGTGTGACCTTTATGAACATGCTAAGTGCAATTAGCAATGACTTCTAAAGCAAGTGGTAGTGCCAAGAGGAAATGTGAGTATCTCAATTTTAAGTAGAAACTTTAACTGATAAGGAAAATTGAATCTGGCATCTCAGTGGCACAGGTGTGAGAGTAATAGGGTGTTAAGAAACAGTGTCTGATGTCCATAGAATCAAGGACAAGCTTACAGACTGCACTCTTAAGGTTATTGTAGATGCTAGCCATCTACTTCTCAGCTACTTTCAATTTCACTAGTGATGACTCGGAATAAAAGTTATTCTGAGTCACCATTGTTGATCATGGCACTTTTCACCTTGTCTTTCCACCACAAGAGGTAAGTAAAATTACTGTAAAATTAGTATACTGCCCTGTACTGTTTTACAGGTTGCAATATTTTTAGTGTCTGGTAGTCTTGTACATCAGTGGACCAAGTCTGCTGATTCAGTACTTTGTCCATTTGTTATGCTCATGGAAAAATAAATGCTATAATTTGGAATCTACAAACAGTTGGCAGTAATGTACACTCCACCCCTATTTACCTTTTAATTCAAAGGTTCACTGTACATGACTAGAAATGAGTTGGGTGCAGTCATTCACTAATGCTGTACAGTGGACCCCCGCATAACGATTACCTCCGAATGTGACCAATTATGTAAGTGTATTTATGTAAGTGCGTTTGTACGTGTATGTTTGGGGGTCTGAAATGGACTAATCTACTTCACAATATTTCTTATGGGAACAAATTCGGTCAGTACTGGCACCTGAACATACTTCTGGAGTGAAAAAGTATCGTTAACCGGGGGTCCACTGTATATGGGTAATGAGGACTAAACTAGAATAAACATGGGTTGATGATCTCATGTTATAGAGGAGGGAGTAAAGAAGGTTTTGAGCTCTAGGGGATTTGGTCATTAAACAAACCTGTGTCAAGTTGTTAGATTGGAGTGAGTGGAGGCAAGTGGTTTTTTGTGATTAGACATGCTGGAGGATTCAGGGAAACTGGTTAGCCAGTCTGGGTCCTTAAGGTGGAAAGTACAGATCCTGCATTCTAAAGGAGGGGTGGGGATGTTGCAGTTTAGAGGGGGGTCATCTGAACTATAATGTCAGCATGCTAATGGTAAGACAGTGATTGAGTGAGTGGTGGTGAAAGTGCTTTCTTCTTGTTGGATCACGCTACCTCATTGGGAGATGGCCAGTGTTACAAAAAGTATATCCAAAAGTAATTTGCTTCTCTTGTCCACAGAGAAATGATATAGCCATGGCAATTACTAAGTATGATCAGTTTGACTTCTTGATTGACATTGTTCCAAGAGATGAGCTAAAACCTACCAAGAGTCGGGATGATGCCAACCGAGCTGGAGTTCCCACAGACCAGGTAATTATTCACATGACCATCCATGGAAATGTTTTCTTAAAATAAATCAATGTAATTCTAATAATCCTAGGTAGTAGGTTGGTAGACAGCATCCACCCAGGGAGGCACTACCATCCTCCCAGATGAGTGTGAAACATAAACCTGTAATTGTTTTACATGATGGTTGAATTGTTGGTGTCTTTTTTCTGTCTCATAAACATGTAAGGTTTCAGGTATGTCTTGCTGCTTCTACTTACACTTAGGTCACATTGCACATGCATGTACAAGCACATACTATATACATATACACACACCCCTCTGGGTTTTCTTCTATTTTCTTACTAGTTCTTGTTCTTGTTTATCTCTATGGGGAAATGGAACAGAATTCCTCCGTAAGCTATTCGTGTCATAAGAGGCGACTAAAATGCTGGGAGCAAGGAGCTAGTAACCCCTTCTCCTGTATACATTACTAAATTTAGAAAGATAATTTTATTTTTGGGGGAGGGGGATATGGCTAGTTTGTTAACCCTTTGACTGTTGTGGTTGTTTATATACATCTTACGAGCCAATGTGTTTAACATATGTATACTCAAAAATTCTAGCAGCTTCAAATCAAGCAGGAGAAAGCTGGTAGGCCCACATGTGAGAGTATGGGTCTGTGTGGTCAGTGTGCACAGTATAAAAAAAATCCTTCAGCACACAGTGCATGAGAGAAAAAAAAACTGACCATGTTTTTGGATTAAAATGTTTATTGCAATATATACTACATTACTGTATAAACATTTAAAAATATACTAAAACTGTTATAAATGGTGCAAAGGTGACATTAAAATAATATCTAAAGATGGGTGACACAAACCCACTACCAATATGGTATGCTCCTCGCTCAGTGACCAGTTTGTTTACCAACCTACTCTTAGTAATGGAACTTCGTTGTTAAGTAAGGAGAGACTACTGTATTTTAAGTGAGGACAGTAATGTATTGATAGCCTCTTTTGTACAGTTTATCTTAAAGGGTGCATGCAGTGAATTCTGTAAATTTTTATTAAAAAAAAAAAAGGCACATTACCATGACTGGAAAAGTACACAAATAACCTGCACATAGGAGAGAGAAGCTTATGACAATGTTTTGGTCCAACTTGGACCATTTACAAAGTCACACTAACACAAAACAGGATGAGGAGGCCAGTATTTATAGGCAAGGGTGGTGAAAAAGGGTGCAACCAAGAGAGAGAGAGAAAAAGAAGTACTGGTAGTGGATGCCTTCTTGTCTCATTACATTGTCAAATGCTCCAAACTTTAAAACACTTGTGACCTGACTTAATGCTTTCTTCTCCTTTCCTATTTTTTTTGTTTTCCTCTCTTTTGCCCAAGGGTGTTCTGTCCTGTTTTTTCCCCCTGTTTTGGGTCCTTCCCCTTGTGGGCCCTTAGTTCTCCTGCAGTGCTCCTTTTTCTTGTCCTTAGACTGATCTCACTTCTGCTGTTTCTATTACTCTCCCTTCTTTCTAGTACTTCTATTTTTTTCTACTACTCTTCCAATACCACTACTTCTTTTTCTACTTCTGTTCATCCCATCCTTGTTCTTCCCCGTTGCCTACATATGCTGGCCTCCTCACTCTTGTGTTAGTGTAAATTTGTAAATGGTCCAACATCGTCGTAAGCTTCTCTCCTATGTGCAGGTAATTTGTGTATTAATACTTTTCATATTAACATAATCTCTCGCATCATTACACTTTATATAACTTTTTGTCTTCAATATCTTGTGAATTTCTTGTTGTATTGTGAAAGTGCTTAGGTGCTAGGGATAAGTCATCTCATATTTTTTTCATGAGGTTCATTTGTGTTAGGTTTGCAGGTGACATTCTTATTACATTTCACCATGGGTTTGAGTATTGCTAACCAAGTTTCTCAACAGCATTATTTCCAGATTGCACAACATTACCAGGCAGTGCTACAGCAGTCCACAGCAAACAACAGTAATAACTCACAGAACTCTGTACAACAGACTTCTGTCCAGCCCCAGACCATCCAGATTGTTCAAACAGGAGGTCAAGCTTCAACAGTTCAGGTGAGCTTTGCCTTCGATATATTTACAGACTGATAGTTCAGCCTCATTGCCTATAACATCATGGCTATAGTCTGTTCTCCATTGTTGAAAAAAAAAAAAAACTCTTGATTGTAATATCTTTCTGGGGTTACTAAATACAGCTCTTCACTTCATATAAGAAAGCAACTAAAATTTATATTGTAATAGCATATCTCATATTTGGGCATACATGTGTGGTCTTTGTGGTTGCATATTTGCAAAATATATATATAAAGTATTAAAGCTGAGCTCTTCAACAGATGCCATAGGTGTCATAATAAGAACAACTTTTGTAAGAGAAAATTACCCTCGTCCTTTAAATTTGTAATTTAAAAAAAAATTTAGTTTGCCTGTGTTTATTACACTCTTTTTATCTGTTTGCTATCTTCCTAAAGTAAACTGTAAATCTACCTATACATTGAATGATATCTGGGTGGTCCAACCACTGGCCACTTGTAGCCAGTTAGCTTATTTTCTGCTGCCTGTGGATCCTAGATCAACAAAGAACACATCTTGTATAAGCAGGGACCACCTGTACATTGTATAACTCTATGAAAATACAGTAAATCCTCTCATTTATGTATTTTGGCAATTT
This sequence comes from Cherax quadricarinatus, assembly GCF_038502225.1. Lineage (NCBI taxonomy): Eukaryota > Metazoa > Arthropoda > Malacostraca > Decapoda > Parastacidae > Cherax > Cherax quadricarinatus. The sequence continues at coordinate 39,619,686 of NC_091310.1, read as the reverse complement.
TGGACAAACAATTGGCCAGACAAATATTGGACAAAAGGAACAAAAGTCTGCAATTCTGAATTTTGTCCATAACAATAGTATCCAGTTGTCTTTCTGAAGTATCAGACCAAACCTGGTGACTGACACTTGTCTGGCACTGGCCAGAGTGGACACGTCAAGGACCTTTGTTTTCATTGTTCATTGAACCATAGTTCACCTGTTCCAGTTTGTGCTCATGCATACACTGTTCATTCAATATCTAATTATCCCTGGATTTAGAGCATTTTTGTGACCTGATTAACATATTAAATAACATAAAATTAAAAATGGCTTTTCTGACAAGAAAAAATGTGTGGTTCTCAGTGTTAAGAAGAAATTTTAACTAATGAAGGTCTGGCATCTCAGTGCCATGGTATATGTAAGGAACATAGTGTTAAGACACAGTGTTTGTTATCCATAGAAGCAAGGACAGATTTACTGTCTGTGCTCTTAAGTTTAATGTAGATGATAGAGGAGCTTTACAGTTCCTCTGACTCAGAATAAAAGTTGCTCTGAGTCACCACTGTTAACCGTGTCAATTTATACCTCATCTCTCCATCATGAACAGGTAAGCAAAATTAATGTAAATTATGTACTGTACTATAAAATTACTATACAGTACAGTACTGTACTACTTCAGGTTACAGTACCCATATTCTTCAGGTCTGTTTGTCTTCTGCATAATCAGACTAAGTCTGCTAGTTCAGAAGATACCTGGATGATCATGGAAAATTAATTTCATAATTCAAAAGTTTTGGATAACTGCCAATATTGTTTCCCCCTTTCCCCATTAGTCCATTAATGAGAGGGTTTACAGTATATCTCGAAAAAAAATTTCATACGTTTAATTGTAACTAGGAAAAAATATTGTATAAATATATGCCTTTTCTTTCCTTGTAGAGAATGTATATCTCGAGTTACTGCTCATATTCATTGTATAGTAAGACATAATGAATAAAATATTGCTATAATTTTTTAATTTAGTTTTTCTAATTTGAATATCAAAAACCTTGTTTTAACCCTTAAACTATCCAAACGGATTTGCGATCGCATGCGTAGTGCTGCAAAAGTGGATCTACGGTTTTTTACATATTTTCAAATATAACAAAAAAAAAAGTAGATCAAGTTTTTTTTACACATTTTCAAATGTAAAAAAAATATATATATACATTTTTTTTACATACTTTCAAATGTTGAAAAAACGTAGATCTACGTTTGGACATTTTAAAGGTTAATGTAATTCAATGTAGACAACAGGAACCAACGTAGCATCAGCAGCACAGACTCAGCAGGCACCACAGATCATTCAGCTGCAGCCTCAGACCCAAGCACAACAAAGCCAACAACAGGCACAACAGGCTGCACAACAGACTGCTGGAGGAGGGATTCAGATCATTCAGCAAATCATTGGGCCTGATGGACAAGTTCAGCAAATACCTGTAAGGATTAGTGTGGCTTTGTAGTAGGTTTTGTTTCCCCCATCTAGTTTATCTTGTTAATCAACCTGTGTAAATTAGATTAATTAGATAAATAGAGGGCCATACTTGCAAAAGTTTTTTAATTGCATTATTCTTGTGTGAAAAGTATTTTGGGCTTTTCCTGTTTTGAATGTGTGGTAGCTTTTTTGCTCATTTAGTACTTCTTTTATGACTTTTTTCTGTAAAAAAAATTGCTTGTTCCAGTGTATTATTTACAGAGAATTTTTTTTAAACTTAGTGGTTGTCTCCTACCAAGACAGGGTGATCTCCAACCCATCCCCCCCATCACCACCACCAAAAAAAAAAAAAAAAAAATCACCAGCACTCACTCAATTGCTGCATTTCCAAAAGTGTGCTGACATCACAATCAGATTGCCTCTTCAGCATTCCCACCCCTCCTTCAGAGTGCAGGCACTGCCCTTCCTACCTCCAGGGTTCAAGTCTGGCTAACCAGTTTCCTTCAATCCCTTCATAAAAGTCATCCTGCTCATACTTCAACAGCATGTCCATTAAAAACCACTTGTGTCCATCCATACCTAGCTAACACGTTTGCACTAGCCTGCTGGATCCTCAAGTCCCTAAAACTCAAAGCCTCTTGTACCTCCCTCTCCCCATCCATTCCTGGGATGACTTACCCTCCCTTCCACCCTATATTATAGGCACACTCCTTCAACTTATCCCTATCCATTCTCTCTGCATGCCCAAACCACCTTGATAACCCCCTCCTCAGCTCTCTTAATTTACCCTTGGTTACTTCACACTGCCTTTTAATTTCTACACTCCAAATTCTGTGCATGATATTAATTTTTTTTTTTAATATGCTGGCCATCTCCCACAGATGCATGGTGAACAAAAAAAGAAACACTTTCACAATCATTCACACAGAATCACTGTCTTTGCAGAGGTGCCCAGAGATGACAGTTTACATGTCACTCCAAACAGCCAGTATCTCAAACCCAGTCTGTGTGGTCATTGTGCACTGTATAAAAAAATTCTGCAGCACACAGTGCATGAGAGAAAAAAAACTCCGACCGTGTTTTTGGATTAAAATGCCGAATTTGAGGTGTATTTTCGTATAGAATTTATGGTTGTATTCTCGTTTTCTTGGTCTTGTTTGATAGAATGAAAAACATATTACAGAAATAGAGATGATTTTGATTAGTTTCATGATGAATACGACCTTGAAATTGAGCTCAAAGTAGCAAAAATGTTCGATTTTTACTAGTGTTCAAGAGTAAGCAAATCACACCACACGTCCAATACACGTCAACTAGAGAGTCTGATATTCTTTCATTAGTGCACTGATATTATTTATACCATTTTTACAATAATGCAGTCATCTGCATAACAGTAAATTTTCTATTTTTTTGCGTGAAAAAAATCAAAATAGAAAGCAAGAGTAATAGTATAAGAGGGGCCTGGAGACGTGACTAATGAACAGAGGATATGTTATTTTAGTACCAAGAATGTCTTCATTGTTTATTCTGGACCCTATTTTGAAATTGACATCTTTTTTAATTTGCGTGAAATTGGCCAAATTGCCAAATTCTGGCCACTTTATTGGGTAGTTGAAATCGGTAAATGGGCAGTTTCTTGTACTCAGTTGATAGAAAAAATGGAGTTCTAAAGAAATGGCTATGAGTTTGGTCGACTGGAACAAGGGAATTGGCTGAAAATAGGGCTCAAATTTGGCAAAATCGCCGATTTGTATATATTGCTGAGATAGCTAACTTCGCAAGAGCGTAATTCCATAAGTTTTCGATCAAATTTTGTACTTTTGGTGTCATTAGCATCAGGAAAAGATTCTTTATCATATCATAAGAAAAAATAATATTTTTTTTTTTTTCCAAAAAATTTTGCGACAATGACAGTTTCAGAAATGGGCTTGCGACAGTCAAAGGGTTAAAGTGCAGGCATTGTACTTCCCACCTCCAGAACTCAAGTCCGGCTGACCGGAACATAGATAAGATAAGAACATTGATGATATTCATACCACATATTTATTGCTTTCAAACATGGCATCTCTGCTGCTTCTAGCCTCTTTTTCACCGCAACATTATATAAAAGTTTTGGTACTTCGATACGTTATCTTTTTTACCTCCCTAGATAAACTTATCTTTCCACATATTCTTCAACATATAAGAACATAAGAAAAAAGGAACACTGCAACAAGCCTACTGACCCAGGCAGAGCAGGTCCATGCCCCTCCCCTCCAGATTAGCCCAATGACCCACCCAGTCTGGTCTCTTCCACTCAAGGAAGGAGCACGGCACCGGACCCAGCAGCACAAGCTAGTCAGGTCCAACTCACACCCACTCGTGTATTTATCTAACCTGTTTTTAAAATTACACGTTTTAGCCTCAATAACTGTACTCAGGAGTTTGTTCCACTCATCCACAACTCTGTTACCAAACCAGTACTTTCTTATATCCTTCCTGAATCTGAATTTTTCCAACTTGAAACCATTGCTGCGAGTCCTGCCTTGGCTGGAAATTTTCAGCACGCTATTTACATCCCCTTTATTTATTCCTGTTTTCCATTTATACACCTCAATCATATCCCCCCTAATTCTATGCCTTTCGAGAGAGTGCAGATTCAGGGCCTTCAGTCTATCCTCATAGTGAAGATTTCTGATACATGGGATCATCTTTGCCATCCTCCTCTGTACGTTTTCCCCAGTTATTTCTGTTAAATATATTCCAACATCTGTTCTCCCATTGAGCTGTTCTATTTCTATACCCTGAACCACAACCTAATTTGCCATCAGTAAATGAAATGCTTGCTAAAGTATTCTTCAATTTTTTTTGACTCTCCTTCCTGTTTTCATTTCTACATATTACTGTGGGAAAAAATAACATCTCAGTTTTTTGGCAGTGTCTGTTGAGACTGGTAAACAATTGATGCTGGTGAAAGGCTCTTGATTCAAGGAATTGGAACTAGCTTCCTCTTTAGGTGCATGTGCGTATTTCCATTTTCAAAATTTGTTAATTTTTATTCTTCTTCAGAGAGCAGTGCCTACAATCCTAAGGAAATGTGAGGATATTCCAGTTTCGAGGGGCATCTGTGCTGCAATGTCAGCACACCTAGGGCAAGAAAGTGATAGCGAGTGATGATAAAAGTGCTTTTTCCTTTTTGGGTAACCCTGCTTCGGTGGGAGACAGCCAGTATTTAAAAAAAAGAAATAATAATTTGCATGTGCACACACCCTCAAGGAGGTTCCTTGTTGCTGCTGAAGACTTCTTGATTCACGGAATTGTACTTTTCCTACCTTTCCTTAGATTAAACTTGATTGCCTCCCTTTTCCCAGGTGCTGTATGATTCCTACAGGTTTAGTGCTGTTCATTAAATTTGATAATCGCTTATACATTTCTTAAATTACTGGACTTGTGATAGTGTTACGGTGAAACATTTCATAACCTGTTCTTCAGGTGTGTTGCCATAGTAACGGATGCTTTTCCTCCAGTTCTTAGTATTTCCAAACTTAACTACGTATTTTCTTATGATTTATGTTTCTTTATTCTTATATTTCAAATAAAATTACAAATTGAAAGGAGATGCCAGTAATACCACATGTGGTAAATTAGAAACTAAGTTTGACTTTATATAAATTCATTAGTTGGTAATGCGGTTAAAATAATTATTTGAGATCATATTTACTTAAATCAAATGATTCTCTTGATTTTGCTACAGATACAATTGACACCACAGCAACTACAGATGATCAAGCTACAGATGTCTGGTGCCACTCAACAGCCAATCATCATTCAGACAGCCCCTATACAAGCAGTGACACAACAGGCACAGGCAGTGGTCACCACACAACCCCAAATCATTCAGCTGCAGCAGGTGAATACTTATTAAGAGCCTGGTTTTGCCTTGCTTCAGAATTGTTTCTCTATATCAGATTCATGTATTTGAGATAGAGAATTTACCTGCAAATTATTTAAATATAATTTTATTAACATAATTATTAGATCAGCAACTGAGAATACTCATATTAAATAGTCAAAAAAAATATGGATGTCCTCCACAAAAATATGCGAGACTTCGTGTCATTCAGCACCTCAAGAATGAGAAATATAGCACCTTACAAATAAAAATTTAAAACATTGGATCATTATTTTTTGTTTTATTTTTGCTTACTCCTGTTAGATGCTTAGATAGTAAACAACTTTAGGTACATTTAGAGAGAATGGATCAAAGTAGAATGACATGGAAAGCATATAAATCTATAGGGGAAGGAAGACGGGGTAGGGGTCGTCCTCGAAAGGGTTGGAGAGAGGGGGTAAAGGAGGTTTTGTGGGCAAGGGGCTTGGACTTCCAGCAAGCGTGTGTGAGCGTGTTAGATAGGAGTGAATGGAGACGAATGGTACTTGGGACCTGACGATCTGTTGGAGTGTGAGCAGGGTAATATTTAGTGAAGGGATTCAGGGAAACCGGTTATTTTCATATAGTCGGACTTGAGTCCTGGAAATGGGAAGTACAATGCCTGCACTTTAAAGGAGGGGTTTGGGATATTGGTAGTTTGGAGGGATATGTTGTGTATCTTTATATGTGTATGCTTCTAAACTGTTGTATTCTGAGCACCTCTGCAAAAACAGTGATAATGTGTGAATGTGGTGAAAGTGTTGAATGATGATGAAAGTATTTTCTTTTTGGGGATTTTCTTTCTTTTTTGGGTCACCCTGCCTTGGTGGGAGACGGCCGACTTGTTGAAAAAAAAAAAAAAAAAAGGTAGATATAAGCCTGAGCTCTTGCTACAATAGCAGTGTTTGCAAGTTATTTGTCTGAATATCATTTGGGAGTGTGTGTAAAGGTAGAAAGTTGAAAGTGAACATAGAAAAGAGTAAGGTGATGAGGGTATCAAATGATTTAGATAAAGAAAAATTGGATATCAAATTGGGGAGGAGGAGTATGGAAGAAGTGAATGTTTTCAGATACTTGGGAGTTGACGTGTCGGCGGATGGATTTATGAAGGATGAGGTTAATCATAGAATTGATGAGGGGAAAAAAGGTGAGTGGTGTGTTGAGATATATGTGGAGTCAAAAAACGTTAACTATGGAGGCAAAGAAGGGAATGTATGAAAGTATAGTAGTACCAACACTCTTATATGGGTGAAGCTTGGGCTGTGAATGCAGCAGCGAGGAGGCGGTTGGAGGCAGTGATGTCCTGTCTAAGGGCAGTGTGTGGTGTAAATATTATGCAGAAAATTCGGAGTGTGGAAATTAGGAAAAGGTGTGGAGTTAATAAAAGTATTAGTCAGAGGGCTGAAGAGGGGTTGTTGAGGTGGTTTGGTCATTTAGAGAGAATGGATCAAAGTAGAATGACATGGAAAGCATTTAAATCTGTAGGAGAAGGAAGGCGGGGTAGGGGTCATCCTCGAAAAGGTTGGAAGGAACGGGTAAGGGAGGTTTTGTGGGCAAGGGGCTTGGACTTCCAGCAGGCGTGCATGAGCGTGTTCGATAGGAGTGAATGGAGACGAATGGTATTTGGGACCTGATAATCTGTTGGAGTGTGAGCAGGGTAATATTTAGTGAAGGGATTCAGGGAAACCAGCTATTTTTATATAGCCGGACTTGAGTCCTGGAAATGGGAAGTACAATGCCCGCACTTTAAAGGAGCGGTTTTGGGATATTAGCAGTTTGGAGGGATATGTTGTGTATCTTTATATGTATATGCTTCTAAACTGTTGTGTTCTGAGCACCTCTGCAGAAACAGTGATTATGTGTGAGTTAGGTGAAAGTGTTGAATGATGATGAAAGTATTTTCTTTTTGGGGATTTTCTTTCTTTTTCGGTCACCCTGCCTCGGTGGGAGACTGCCGACTTGTTGAAAAAAAAAATCATTTGCTAAGTGCTTGTGGAGAGAATATGATGTATGAGCGTAATATACTTGCCTTTCTTAAACAAGAATAAATTCTGTAATTACCTATCAGAGTTTGCAGTGCAGAGATAGAGCTATGATATGGGGCACAGAATAGAGGAATCGTTATAAAAACATAATTCAAGCATGTACTAACTGAGTTGGAGCTTGGTATGCATAAGGAGCAGAGACCAGATATGGTAGATATGAAAGTGCCAGAGGCCACCCCCTTTTTTCCTCCTTCCTTTTACAAACTGATATAAATAACTGCAGTTTATCCTGATATTTGTAAGTTAAGTGGCAAAGGGCTATGAAGGTGAATTCAAATGAATGTTGGAGAAAATCACATTTTTCTTGAAGCATATGTCAGTCCAAGAATTCTCACTAAGTTTGTTCATTGGTTTGATTTTCAGGTTTTTTCTTAAGTTACCCTTGATCTATTTTGGCCAGCATAGAATGTATAGGATTACTGCATTTAGACTAACTTACCAAAGCTGGCTGTCTTTGGTGTGTACATTCTCCAACCAGTTTACATGGGAAAAATTTGGTTTGAAACTAATTTTGTTTTAGTCAAAAAGATATTGCCTGGTTTTATGAAGGACCACTTTAGAGGTGTTTCACTATACATAAGGTTAATATGTGCATGCTTCCTTATCTATACATACTGTAATAGTAATATTTCCAGTCACATAGTTATAGAGCAGGGTATTGTTTTCAATCCTATGTTTTGAAAATTAGCTAAATGTTTCCATCAAAACTAAAATGAAGTACAGAATATGGATTGAAAAACTTGGCTATGCTTTAGGCGGAGGATACTTCACAAGGTGTTGCATAGTAACCAACTGTTTAAGACTTATCATATGTAAAAATTAGTCAGCAGGTATGTGCATACATTGTATATGTACATTTTATTCACTTTAAACTGTAAATGTTCATGACTCCCAAACCCCAAAATCAAAGTAATTATGTAAACATATGTGCATTGTGCACATAGCCTAGACAGTTTAAGAAATAAATTTAATTCATTTTATTGCTGCATAACAACTTGTACGTACTGGAGTGCCTGACATAATAAGACTTGTGATATGGTTCACACTGGCCAAACCTTCTCTACCATTTATTCTCTATCAGTGCTGCTCATAACTTTGGAAGTGATTTTTTTTTTTTTTTTTTTTTTTTAAATTTCATGATTTGCTACATGTAAAATTTTATTGTCTATGGATTCATATGCTTATTTTACAATGTTACACTGTATTATCTTTACAGAGTGGAGGTCAGCCCGTCTATATCACACAGAGTCAGGCCCAGCAGCAGTAGTAGCATTTGTTATGCTGAATGTGGTTTCAGCTTTATAGATAAAAGTTATAAACTTAATAATAAATCATGAAACAAATGAATATTATTGAAAGATTTCAATGCTGTTATAACTATCAGGAGGACATTAATTTCTTGCTAAGTGCCCTTCACAGTTATATGCATAGTGAGCTGTTGGTATGCATGCTATTGTGAATGATATAGATATCAGAAGCACAGAGTGAAGATTGAAGTGTTAAATAACAGCCTGATGTCATTCTTTTGTGGCCGAGAAAGAGAGTTCCTTGTTGTCTGCATCATAAGTGAAACACACAAAAAAAAAGAGCTATTCACTGACTAGTTCTAGACAAACTAGTTTTAACATATTTATTATTTTCCCAGGTTTATGTAAGTAAAGACTAGTTCAAAGATTTCAAGACTAGAGCTTGGGAAAATGCCATGAAGAAAGTTTGTGCCAGTGACGAGTGGCTTCATGAAGGTTATCGAGAGTTTGTGTGTAGACGGTGGGTGATGCAAGAGCATGACGGATGTATATACAAGTGTTTTCCTTGATAATTTATTATGCAATATATTTTTAAGAGTTATTAACTCTCATATCACATGCCAGTGACGAGTGGCTTCATGAAGGTTATCGAGAGTTTGTGTGTAGACGGTGGGTGATGCAAGAGCATGACAGATGTATATACAAGTGTTTTCCTTGATAATTTATTATGCAATATATTTTTAAGAGTTATTAACTCTCATATCACATGCAAGACTTGTATGTATATAAGATTGAAAGGTATTTTTTTCATTTTCATCCATGTTATTCTACTGTACGTATTTTGAGAAATGCACTATCTCTTCAAAGATTTTTGTAATTTATGGTAATTTAAGCAATAAAAGCTTTTTTAATATCTTTTTTGATAACCTTTTGTAAGAGGTACTGATTGCTGTGTAGGTTCCACAACATGTTAAAATATGGTCTGTTTACTAAATGCACTGCTTGTCATTGAAGTATACTGGCCTCCCATTCAAACCACAGCCACAAAATAAAGCCATCCTTTGTGCTTTAGGACAGCCTTCAGCTGTTTAGGAAGCGATTAACACATTCTTTTGGGTTTAATGGGATAAATTCCCCCATGACTCACGGATGGCAACCTCTAGCCATGGAAGTGGGCTGATATCCTTTACCTAGTAAATATCTCTAATGGATTTTGTCAGTTTCAGACAAAAAAAATGGCCAGACAAATTCTCTAATTATTGGAGAAATTGGACAAAAGTTCATAATTCTACATTTTGTTTCTAGCAATGGTGTCTGATTGTCTTCTGAAGTATGTATGACCCTTATGGGTTTATTGCTAATTTATGACAGCAACTGCCAGGGAGGTACTATCGTTCTGTCAAGTAAGTGTAAAACGGAAGCCTGTAATTGTTTTACATGATGGTAGGGTTGCTGGTGTCTTTTCTCTGTCTCATAAACATGCAAGATTTCAGGTATGTCTTGCTACTTCTACTTACACTTAGGTCACACTACACTTTTTTTTTTTTTTTTTTTTTTTTTTCAACGAGTCGGCCGTCTCCCACCGAGGCAGGGTGACCCAAAAAGAAAGAAAATCCCCAAAAAGAAAACACTTTCATCATCATTGAACACTTTAACCTCACTCACACATAATCACTGCTTTTGCAGAGGTGCTCAGAACACAACAGTTTAGAAGTATATATGTATAAAGATACACAACATATCCCTCCAAACTGCTAATATCCCAAAACCCCTCCTTTAGAGTGCAGGCATTGTACTACCCATTTCCAGGACTCAAGTCCGGCTATATAAAAATACCCAGTTTCCCTGAATCCCTTCACTAAATATTACCCTGCTCACACTCCAACAGATCGTCAGGTCCCAAATATCATTCGTCTCCATTCACTCCTATCGAACACGCTCATGCACGCCTGCTGGAAGTCCAAGCCCCTTGCCCACAAAACCTCCCTTACCCCTTCCTTCCAACCTTTTCGAGGACAACCCCTACCCCGCCTTCCTTCTCCTACAGATTTAAATGTTCTCCATGTCATTCTACTTTTATGCATTCTCTCTAAATGACCAAACCACCTCAACAGCCCCTCTTCAGCCCTCTGACTAATACTTTTATTAACTCCACACCTTCTCCTAATTTCCACACTCCTAATTTTCTGCATAATATATACACCACACATTGCCCTTAGACAGGACATCTCCACTGCCTCCAACCGCCTCCTCGCTGCTGCATTCACAACCCAAGCTTCACACCCCATATGGCCCAAAAGGAAAAAGAGTGTTGGTTACTACTACTATATTCTTTCATACATTAGAAGAAAACCCCCTTCTTTGCCTCCATAGATAACGCAATCCTACCATTTTTACAGGCTTTCGACTACACATACACACTATACACATACACATATATGTTATTATTATATTAACACATAGGCTGTTTCCCACTAAGGCAGGGTGGCCCAAAAAAGAAGAACTTTCATCATCACTCACTCCATCAATGTCTTGCCAGAGGCATGTTTACACTACAGTTATAAAATTGCAACATTAACACCCCTCCTTCAGAGTGCTGGTACTGTACTTCCCATCTCCAGGAATCAAGTGTAGCCTGCCAGTTTCCTTGAATCCTTTCATAAATGTTACCTTGCTTACACTCCAACAGCATGTAAAGTCCTAAAAACCATTTTTCTCCATTCGCTCCTACCTAACACGCTCAGGCACGCTAGAAGTCCAAGCCCCTTGCACACAAAACCTTTACCCCCTCCTTCCAACCTTTCCTAGGCTGACCCCTACCCTGCCTTCCCTCCACTACAGATTTATACACTCTCGAAGTCATTCTATTTCATTCCACCCTCTCTACATGTCCAAACCATCTCAATAACCCCTAGTACTGCAATAACCGTAGTACTACAGGTTACAATACCCATATTCTTAGTGTCCGGGTGTCTTCTGCATCAGCAGACAAAGTTTACTACTTAAAGGCAACTGGACAATCATGAAATATTACTTTCATAATTCAGAAGGTAAGGACAGTCGCGATTATTGCACACCCCATCTCCCCTATTAGTCTGTAATTGTATATAGAAAAATGGTTACCAGCCCCTCTTGTCAGTTTAGTTGCCTAAGAAATGCATGACTTAAAAGGAAATAAGATATACACAAATAACCCACACTTAGGAGACTAAAACTTGTGTAGACATTTTGGTTCGACTGGAGACTTGTTATGGTCCAAGTCAGACCAAAATGCCTTCATGAGTTTCGTTCTAAGCCCTGGCTAATTATGTATTGTTCCAGCCATGGTATTGTGACTGTTCTTTCAGGAAATAATGGAAACCAGCTACCCCATGAATAAAACTTACTTCATCAATTGTAATATTTTATTTTAACACCAGCTGTCTTCCACTGAGGTGAGATAACTCAACAATAATTACTGTATTATTCATTACAACCCTTAAAGGTTTAGAATTTCCACATGACTTAAGTGCAACATTAGTTACAACATCAGGATTCACTTGTTACCCTAACTTTTATTTCTCTTCATTACCTAAGCCTTTCACACTTCTTCCTTCCTTGATGCTGGTGAAGAGCTCTTGATCTTAGGAATTAAAACTACTGTTCCTATCATTGGATCAAACCTGATTGCCTTTCATTTTCTAGGTGCTGTATAATCCCTAAGGGTTTAGTGCAACTCATAAATATCCTTTCAAGGGAGTTTCCTAGATACTGGTGAGGGGCTCTTGATCCAAGGAACTTGGCCTGTTGTTTCCCTTAAGGGAAGTGCCTTGATGCTGGTGAGGGGGTTCTTGATCCAAGAGCTATATGACCCTTAAGGGTTTAGCACTGTTATAATTATAATAATCTTGATCCAAGGAACTGGACTTGTCCTCCCCTGGATTGAATCTGATTGCCTTCTCAGGTGCAGTATAACCCCTACAGATTTAACACATCCCACTGATGAAAAAAAGGTCTATCAACCTCTTCCTTGCATTAAACCTGATTACCTCCCATTCCCCAAGGCATCGTTTGACCCCTTTTTGGTTTGGCTCTTCCCCATGGATATAAAAACAAATACTGTATAACAATAAATATAATAGACAATATAATTATTTATATTTCTACAGACAGGCCATATCTCACAGAGGTAGGGTGACCTAAAAAGAAAAACAAGTTTTTTCTCTTTAAATTTAGTAATTTATGTAGGAGAAGGGGTTACTAACCCCTTGCTCTTGGCCCTGTAGTCGCCTCTTACTACACACATGGGTTACTGAGGAAGAATTCTATCCCACTTAACCATGGAGATTAGAGGAAATAAAGAAGAAGAAGAACCATTAAGAAAATAGAAGAAATTCCAGATGGCTATGCATGTATATACATGTATGTACATGCATGTGTAGTGCAACCTAAGTGTAGGTAGAAGTAGCAAGATATACCTGGTATATACATACCTGTCTGACTTTTTTGGGTTATCCTAGGTATTTTACACATATGCTGCTATGTATGATAATCTATGTAACTGTATTTGTGTATACCTGAATAAACTTACTTATGAGACAGACAAAAGACACCAGCAATCCTACCATCATGTAAAATAATTACAAGTTTCCGTTTCACACTCACTTGGCAGGACGGTAGTACCTCCCTGGGCGGCTGCTGTCTACCAACCTACTACCTAGGACGCCTGCTATATGACCCTTGTAGGTTTAGCGCTTTTTGATCATAATAATAATACCTAGGATAATCAATATAATAATATAACCAATATAATAAACATCAATATAATAACCATCATTATCATAATCATAACTAAGTGCTAAACCCACAAGACTGCTGTATGACCCGTGCAGGTTTAGCACCTGGTTTTGATAATAAACCCACAAGGGTCATATTGTAATCATAACTAAGTGCTAAACCATAAGGGTCATAATAACCATCAATATAAGTCTTTCTGTTCAAGGAAGGAGTGATGGTGTCAAAGCTTAGTTCTGAAAAATTTAAGCTACTGTCCCCTTCCTTGGATCAAACCTGTTTACTATGGAATCCAGGCACTACATGACCCCCTGTGGGTTTAGCACTTCCCATGAATATATTGCACACTATGAATGCATTACTTTCTACTCGCTCCTGAGGTGGGCAACCCCTCTTGTGTAGTAGTAGCTGGAGTCTTATACTATTATTATTCCCTCGAGGGAGGTTTCTTCATGCCAGTGAGGGGACTCTTCATGCAAGGAATTGTTCCTGTCTTCTCCTTCCTTAGACAGAACTTGCTTCCCCTTCCCTTGTTTGCTAATGATGTGTGCCACTACTCTCCCCATCCTTGAGTTAAACCTGTTTACCTCCCATGCTCCAGGAGCTGTCACCCTTACAGATTTAACGATTCCCCATAAATATACCCTTTAAAAGAGTGTTCTTACTGCAGTTAAGGGGTTTTGATCATAGGAATTGGACCTTCTCCTCTTCTCTCAGGTCGAATCTACATACCCCTCTTTCCAACTTTTTATCTATTTATCTTATTGTAGCACTGCATGACCCTTGTGGGTTTAGCGCTTAGTTTCGATTGTAACAATAATATTAATCTTATTCCTGGTGATGTTTTCCTTTCGAAAATTTCAGCTCCTAGGCAGCAGGAAAATGAATCGCTGTTGGGCATGTTCTAACTTAATTTCTAACTTCTAACCAATAGAAGTTTGATCATTTAAGGGCATGTCAGGTGATCCTCCAACGAGACATAGGGTGAAGAATTATACATATGTTGGTATTATATGCCATTCATGTACAGCGAGACAGTGGAGTCAGAGTGCACATGCTGTGGATTCCATCTCACATTGGTCTTCAGATGCATGATAGAACTGATAAATTGGCTAAGCTGTATGCTTTCAAAGAGGGAGTAGATTACAATCTTGGCTTGTCAGGTAGTAGTTTGAGAACAATAATACGAAAAGAACTTCAGCTGAATTTTATGGACTTAAGGCTCAGGGAGATTGACACCAGTGAGTCCATCTATCATCATTCTATCATGCAGGAGGAGCCACATGTCTATGGTGCATCCAACAAGATAAGCAGACTCTTGGATGTCACTACTGCCCGGCTCCGGCTGGGTTACAAGTATCTTTGGCAGGTTAAATCACCACCACCAGATGTAGACCAAACGAAATGTAAACTTTGCCAGATGGACTATTGTCACACCTTGCGTCATTATGTACTGGAGTGCGATAAAATTAATGAATTTAGAAACAACTCACTCAGAAGTGTTCAAGAAATGGCTAAGTATTTTATCCACAGTGGTATATTACAGACCATTCTGGAGAAATACCCTGACTTTGCTAGCTGTAAATAAAGCATTACCACATATGTGCATGTGTGTGTGTTTGTGTGTATATGTATGAGTGTGTGTGTGTGTGTGTGTGTGTGTGTGTGTGTGTGTGTGTGTGTGTGTGTGTGTGTGTGTGTGTGAGTATGAGTACTCACCTATTTGTACTCACCTATTTGTGGTTGCAGGGGTCGAGTCATAGCTCCTGGCCCCGCCTCTTCACTGATTGCTACTAGGTCCTCTCTCTCCCTGCTCCATGAGCTTTATCATACCTCGCCTTAAAACTATGTATGGTTCCCGCCTCCACTACTTCACTTTCTAGACTATTCCACGACTTGACTACTCTATGACTGAAGAAATACTTCCTAACATCCCTTTGATTCATCTGAGTCTTCATCTTCCAAATGTGACCTCTTGTGTATGTGTCCCATCTCTGGAACATCCTGTCTTTGTCCACCGTGTCTATTCTGCGCAGTATTTTATATGTCGTTATCATGTCTCCCCTGACCCTCCTGGCCTCCAGTGTCGTCAGGCCGATTTCCCTCAACCTTTCTTCGTATGAATGTGTGTGTGTGTATGAGTGTGTGTGTGTGTATGAGTGTGTGTGTATGAGTTTGTGTATGTGTGTGTGTGTGTGTGTGTGTTTATGTGTGTGTGTGTATGAATTTGTATGTGTGTGTGTGAGAGAGAGAGAGAGACTCAGCAATCAACATTTGCACCAATAACTCACTACAGTTGTGACCGGGTGTGGAAGTGTGAATTGCTCATTACTCTAAAATTTGTTCATGATTGCAGCCATGTATAAACGTAAGTAACCATTTTTACAGTATTCATTACCTTTGTAACTTGTGAGTTCATTACCTTTGTAACTTGTGAGTTCATTACCTTGTACCTAGTTCAGCCATCAAAACTTTGGAGCCCGGTCCCTGGACCCATTGTGTACCTATGTAATCTGTAAATACCTTTGTAACTTGTCATGATTGTGACTAGACCTACCTGGAGTTCATTACCTTTGTAAATTGTGAGTTCATTACCTTTGTAAATTGTGAATTCATTACCTCTGTAACTTGCTCAGCTATCAAAACTTTGAGGCCCAGTCCCTGGACCCATTATGTACCTCTGTAATCTTTTGACTACCGCCCACAGGATGGGTATGGGGTGCATAATAAACATATTAAACTATAAACTATCATATGCCATATTTAGCTGAAAGACTTCTGCACAGTTAGTGTGCTTGTCTAAATTGACTGATTTGCTAAATCTTGATCCGTCATTTCTGGAAATGCTATCTTCTTTTGCACTAGATAGGGTAAGAGGTGACTTCCATGGAACAACAGTTCTAGCCCTACGCAGTGGAGATGACTGTTGTTCAGGGTGAATACATGGTTTCACTGTATTTATTCTCGAAGCTGCTCTCAATTTTTTACTTTATAATGACCGAGACGATATCTTATTCTCTTGGATACTCATGGACCCTCGTCGGAACACGGGACCACATTGGGGAAACTACTTGTTACCCAGATCTGTTACCAGCAATCTACAGGATCTATCCTCTAGTATTCTGCTTTACATTGAGTATGGAACTGGCTTCACCCACGACACAACGACGATTCACAGATCGTCCACTAGCCAGAGGGCAGAGTGCCTCGAGGCCATATGTCAAGTGACGACAGACACCTCGCTCACATACTTAAGAACACACTATCTGGAAACATCTCCCACTAACAAAAATATACCAGCAATGACCCTGGACAAAACAAATCACTACAACCAACAAAATCCTGAAACATGTCTTAGTAACCACAAACTTGCATTACCCATATCAGTTCATGCAGTGAGACCATTCTTGTCATCCACACATACATACAAAGACTTCGCAGACTGTTCTTTGAGTTTCAAAATACGTTTAGAACTACAACATTTTCCTGTCACTAAAGTCGAGATGTATGTCCGCTCTGCTCACAGATGGAATGTCCCACAATGAAGAATTTACAACATTCCCTTCACGCTCCACGAACTCGCGTTGACGCTTTCCGTGTGTCCACCAACATCAGCTGGGCCACATGCAGTGGCAGTGCCAGGAAAGGGAGGGGTGCATGGGGGCTGTAGCCTACCCCTAGAAATACCCTCAGCCCCCGAAGCACCTCAAATAAAAATAGTAATAATAACGCTGTTTCAACACGTCTCCTTGCTCCTCTTCCAACTAGACAGCTACTCCTAAGCCAGCCTTACCCCATCCCAAAGTGTAGAAATTTTGGAGCCGCCTGCGTCCAGGTAACATCCATTGCGTAGTGACATCCATGGTTGTAAACTTTCAGCATTTGCGTCCTACATTTTCACAATTTCATTTCAATAAGATCTGGCCCGAAAAGGTGTGGTGAATCCAGGAAAATTTTATTAACCATTTTATAGGTACAACTATTTACTGAACGCAATATTAAATTTAATCTAGATATTTTATTTAACCTGAGATAGCCATAGGAAACTATAAAAGTTCGATATATTATTACGGTGTGTGTGGTGGGGGGGGGGGGGGCGGTAAATAACCTAGATGATGCATTGCGGTCGGTGTGCGATCTGAGAAAGATATTTCCGTATTTCACAACCCCATCCCTCTGTACCTCAATACACACGATTCGAATAGTGCAGAGTGCGGCATGAGTTCATGCAGTTAAATATTACTGCTGAAAAATTTTGCAAGAGAATCAGAAGAAGCATTGACAAGTCATATGGAAACCAGTATCCAGATTTTTTCAATAAAAATGAAAAATTGGGAGACACAGGCCAAACAGAATTTAAATGTTTCAGAAAGACCAGAGAGACTAATATCCTAAAATACACAAGCACACTAAGCTTGAAGATGAGGCCTACTACTCCTCTAGCGCATTTCTTTACCGTCCGTTTTTTTTTTTTTTTGTATGGAAAGTGTGCTTATATGGTTACAGGATGTAGAACTTTCATGTACACATGCTTTATTAACCTAAAAGTTAGGTTAGGTAAGGTTTGTCAAAAAACAGGACAAGTTTTTCCTGTCGTGGGTCTCAGTCATATGATGACCAGCAGCTGGAGCTTTTGGTCACCTGAACCGAGGCCTTCCGCTGGCTTACCGGTCCACCCCTTTAACAAAAATGGTTGATCAGGCTCTTATCCACCAGGAGGCCTGGTCACAGACCAGGCCGCGGGGGCGTTTACCCCCGGAACTCTCTCCAGGTAAACTCCAGGTAATGCCCAAAACAAATGTGCTGATATACATCAGATTACTCCCACTTAATTCAACTAATGAACTTGTTCGTGTCAGTACAAAAATATTAAACTATTCCTATGGGACCATTGCTAAGAGTCCTTGGACCACTCCTCTTTCTCATCTACATCAATGATCTACCGAATGCATCACAGTTACTCAAACCCATATTATTTGCAGATGACACTACATATGTATTTTCCCATCCAAACGCAGTCATACTAGCAAACACAGTCAATGCTAAATTACAGAAAATATCTGCCTTGATGATGACTAACAAACTTACCCTGAACACTGATAAAACCTATTTCATTCAGTTTGGAAACAAAGCTGCAAATGATCCAATTAACATTACGCTAAATGGATCATCAGTCACAAGACTCACATAGGGAAAATTCCTAGGTATCCACCTTGACAGTAGCCTTAAGTTCCGGACACACATACAACAAATCACCAAGAAAATCTCCAAGACTGTAGGCATACTATTAAAGATAAGGTACTACGTTCCACAATCAGCTCTCCTGACACTGTACCATACACTCATATACCCTTATCTTACATATGGAATTTGTGCATGGGGATCAACAACATCAAATCACCTAAAACCCAGCAAAAGACAGCAGTAAGAATGATAACAAATTCCCACTACCGCCAGCATACTCCACCAATTTTCAAAAGTCTGAATCTGCTCACCATTAAGAACATCCATACCTATTCATGTACCTACTACATACACAGAACAATACAAGCAAATATAAACCCCCCACTCAAACTTCTCCTCACCAACCTAAACAGGACACATGACCACAACACAAGACACAAATCTCTTTTTGATATACCTCGTGTCCATATCACACTGTGTAAAAACTCTATGCACATAAAGGGCCCCAAAATATGGAATTCATTACCAGAAGATATTAAAGTAATCCAGTCTGAAAATCAATTTAAGACTTCTCAAAAGCCACTTAATCACCCTAGACTAAATGCTAAATACTCAGTACACATTTACTCACCTATGTACTCCCACATCATAACTGAAACAATCACATTGAACCTTGTATCCATTGTTGACAGGAATATAATTGAATCATTGTTTTTCACAAAAGCATTTTAGAATATAAATATATCTTTGTATTATACAAATTTTGATTCATTTATAATTAATATTCTACTGTACAACTATGAAATAATTACTATCCTACTGTACAACTATGCCCCTCAAGGAAGGTTCCTTGACGTTGGTGAGGGGCTCTTGATTTAGGGAATTGGATCTGTGCTCCAGTTCCCCGAATTAAGCCTGAATGCCTTCCATATCCCCCCAGGCGCTGTATAATCCTCCGGGTTTAGCGCGTCCCCCTTGATTTTAATAATAATAATAATTTGACCTGTTAATATACAGCATCCTTATATGACCCATACGGGTTTATGGAATCTTGTAAGGATATGCTATATATAAATTTTACTGTAGTGAAATTGGTAGCTGCTGGACAACTGGTGGCGTCTTAATTACCTTCTGTATAATAGACGTCTGTCTCCTGGTACACAACTGGTGACGTCTTAACTTCTTCATAATAGACGTCTGCCTTCTTTCTTAGGTATACCTTTTACGTTAGGTATACCCCTTCCTTGTATGGTATACCCTTTTCTTGTTAGATATACTCTTCCTTATTAGGTATATAATTTTTTTTAGGCAAATCTCTTCGTTGTTAAGGTATACCACTTTTTTAGGTATACCACTTTGTTAGGGATACCACTTTGTTAGGTATACCTATATCGTGGTAAGTATACCACTTTCTTGATAGGTATACCTCTATCTTGGTAGGTATACCGCTTTATTGTTAGGTATACCTCTTTCTTAGGTATACCCTTTCTTGCTAGATATTTCCCTTTCTTGTTATGTATACCTCTTGTTATAGTAGTATAGCCCTTGATAGGTCTTTTTGTGTTAGGTATATCCCTTGTTGGGTGTACCTCTTGTGTATATCCCTTTCTTATGATGGAGGGTTAGTTACGGGTCACGGGTAATGGCAGGTCTGGGGTTGTAACGGGTCACGGGTGGGGGCGGGTTCCAGGTACTGGTGGGTTCCGCGTAATGGCGGGTCCCCAGCAGTGGTGGGTCTCGGGTAGTGGCTGGTCACGGGTAGGGGCGGGTTCTAGGATAGTAGCGGGTCACCGGGTAGTGGCAAATCTCGGGTAGTACTGGGTAGTGGCGGGTCCCTAGTAGCAATAGGCTCCGGGTAATGGTGGGTTCCTGGTAGTGGCAGGTCCCGGGTAGTGGCGGGTCCTGTATAGTGGCGGGTTCCGGGTAGTGACGGGTCTCGGGTAGTGGCGTGTTCCTAGTAGTGGGGGGTCCCGTGTAGTGCCGGGTCCCGGGTAGTGGCGGATTCCGGTTAGTGACGGGTCCCAGGTAGTGGCGGGTCCCGGGTAGTGGCTGGTCCCGGGTTGTGACCGGTCCCGCGTAGTGGCGGGTCCCGGGTAGTGGCGGGTCCCGGGTAGTGGCGGGTCCCGAGTAGTGGCGGGTCCCGGGTAGTGGCGGGTCCCGGGTAGTGGCATATCTCGGGTAGTACTGGGTAGTGGCGGGTCCCTGGTAGCGATAGGCTCCGGGTAATGGTGGGTTCCTGGTAGTGGCAGGTCCCGGGTAGTGGCGGGTCCTGATTAGTGGCGGGTTCCGGGTAGTGACGGGTCTCGGGTAGTGGCGTGTTCCTAGTAGCGGAGAGTCCCGTGTAGTGGCGGGTCCCGGGTAGTGGCGGGTCCCGGGTTGTGGCGGGTCCCGGGTAGTGGCGGGTCCCGGGTAGTAGCGGGTCCCGGGTAGTGGCGGGTCCCGGGTAGTGGCGTGTTCCTAGTAGTGGAGAGTCCCGTGTAGTGGCGGGTCCCGGGTAGTGGCGGATTCCGGTTAGTGACGGGTCCCGGGTAGTGGCGGGTCCCGGGTAATGGCTGGTCTCGGGTTGTGACCGGTCCCGGGTAGTGGCGGGTCCCGGGTAGCGGCGGGTCCCGGGTTGTAGCGGGTCCCGGGTAGTAGCGGGTCCCGGGTAGTGGCGGGTCCCGGGTAGTGGCGGGTCTCGGGTAGTGGCGGGTCCCCGGTAGTGGCGGGTCCCGGGTAGTGGCGGGTCCCGGGTAGTGGCGGGTCCCGAGTAGTGGCGGGTCCCGGGTAGTGGCGGGTCCCGGGTAGTGGCGGGTCCCGAGTAGTGGCGGGTCCCGGGTAATGGCGGGTCCCGGGTAGTAGCGGGTCCCGGGTAGTGGCGGGTCTCGGGTAGTGGCGGGTCCCGGGTAGTGGCGGGTCTCGGGTAGTGGCGGGTCCCGGGTAGTGGCGGGTCTTGGGTAGTGGCGGGTCTCGGGTAGTGGCGGGTCCCGGGTAGTGGCGGGTCCCGGGTAGTGGCGGGTCCCGGGTAGTGGCGGGTCTTGGGTAGTGGCGGGTCTCGGGTAGTGGCGGGTCTCGGGTAGTGGCGGGTCTCGGGTAGTGGCGGGTCCCGGGTAGTGGCGGGTCCCGGGTAGTGGCGGGTCTCGGGTAGTGGCGGGTCCCGGGTAGTGGCGGGTCCCGGGTAGTGGCGGGTCCCGGGTAGTGGCGGGTCCCGGGTAGTGGCGGGTCCCGGGTAGTGGCGGGTCCCGGGTAGTGGCGGGTCTCGGGCAGTGGCGGGTCTTGGGTAGTGGCGGGTCTCGGGTAGTGGCGGGTCTCGGGTAGTGGCGGGTCTCGGGTAGTGGCGGGTCCCGGGTAGTGGCGGGTCCCGGGTAGTGGCGGGTCCCGGGTAGTGGCGGGTCTCGGGTAGTGGCGGGTCCCGGGTAGTGGCGGGTCTCGGGTAGTGGCGGGTCCCGGGTAGTGGCGGGTCCCGGGTAGTGGCGGGTCCCGGGTAGTGGCGGGTCTCGGGTAGTGGCGGGTCCCGGGTAGTGGCGGGTCCCGGGTAGTGGCGGGGCGGTGCGCCTGGTGGTGGAGCGGCCACCTAGCGGCCACCAGCCCAGTCTCTGGCGTGAGCGGCCGCGGAGCAACACTGTATAACCCGGCGGCAAATATATCCATTATGCCCTCCTCGTCGCCTAGTGCTTCGTCTGCCGGTACCCAGGTAGGTGCCCAGCCTCGCTTTCCGGTGCGTGTGGGGCAGCAGGGTAGTAGGGGCAGTGAAGAGGTGGTGGTAGTGGCGCTGCGCATGTTTTAGCAGCAGTCTCCTGCTGATCGGCTGGCGCAGCGTTCTTCTCTGACCCGCCATGACCTATTATGTGCCCATTGGAGGGTGGTGGGAGGAGGGGGGGATGTGAGCCAAGGGTATTGACAGTGCCCAGGTAGTGGGTACATGAAGCACGGGCGGGGTGGGCGCTGGCGGGCGTGTATGTTTATCTGGGCCGCGTGGATCAATACGCTGTTGGGAGTCTGGGAGCCAGGCTCGGGAGGGTGGCTCTCTCCCTCCACCACCACCACCACCATCATCATGCTTCATCACCAACACTTACCCCCCTCTCCCTGAATCATGCCCAGGCTGTGCCCACTTCCATCATGCCCCTAACTGTCTTATACCCTCGCTAGCACACCTGTCGTCCCCTCAGTGACTGTCTGTACCTCAGCTTGTCACCCCAGCCCCCTCCCACTTCCCGTCTCAACCCACCTCCATTTTGACCACTTCGCTGTTTTACTCTGAGTGAATTCCCCTCCCTTCCCCTTGGCCCTTTCCTCACTGAGGGAGGACACGAGAGGAGAATATTCTGTTGGTTCACCTCTCAGGTATTCCCTGGTGGACGGACATTTTGTCAGTGTGTTTATCTTGTTCCATTTACCTAGCTGGTTGTGTATGTGTGTGTGTGTGTACTCACCTATGTGCTGCTGACTGCTTCTTACACTGACTGCTACTGACTTCACTCTCCTGACTTTAAATGTCATATTATGTCTTTTCTTAAAGCTGTGTACAAAGCCTACCTCTATCACTTTACTTTCCAGGTCGATCCCATACCAGGTCACTCTAGGACTGAGGAAATACTTCCTGATATCTCTGTGACTCAGTTGTGTTTTTAACATCCAGCTGTGCCCTCGTGTACCTATTTTTTTCGATCAACCTGTCTCCCCGTCTACTCGATTAAATATTTTTGGTATTTTGTACATCGTTTTGTCACCCGTGTTCCTTCTTGCCTCTGATATCGTGTTTAATTCGTTCAGTCACTCGCTATAACTCATACCCCATACATCCAGGAACAGTCACCTTGCAAACCTCTGCACTTTTTTCCAGTGTGTGTGTGTGTGTGTGTGTGTGTGTGTGTGTGTGTGTGTGTGTGTGTGTGTGTGTGTGTGTGTGTGTGTGTGACTATAGAGTCCTAGCTCCTGGTTCTGCCCATCAACTTGCCGCTTGCCAATTTCCCGCCTAACTTAATGGGCCTTGTATCTTCTCTTAAAATTATGTATGGAGCCAGCCTCCACTTCATCGAGATCATTCGTGCCTTTAACTTCCATCTGCCCCTAAGTACTTGTTTCTCAGCTCCCAGATAGCCTGTCCCAGTTTACCCTATTAATTCCCCTTGGTGTTTTGTATGCTATATCTTCCCTGGTTTTGTCCTCCATTGTAGTTTGATTTAATTCCTTTGGCCTCTCTTCGTGGCTCCTGTTTATCGTAATATCCTTTTCTGAGGTGAGTGTTCCATACTGGTGCTGCATACTGATGGGCCTAGTATACTGTATATTGTATAAAGGCCTTAAAGCTACTATAAGATTCGGCAGTGTAAGTATACTTACATGTGATTGCCGGGGTCCAGTCTCGGTTCCTGGTCCACTTTCTCTGTTGGCCACTGCTGGGCTCCCTCTCCTGACTGCGTGAGCATTATCATACTTCCTAAAGCTGTGTATGGATCATATCTCCACTTGTTTCACTTTCTAACCACTCTGAGGCTAAGGAAATATTTCCTAACATCCCTGTGAATTGTGTGTGTCAACTTTCATCTGTGCCCGCGTGTACCTGTTTCCCTCCTCCAGAATAGTCTCTCTGTCCATCCCATCAATTCCTCTCAGCATTTTGTATATCGTTATCATTTCTTCCCGGTCCTTCAGTCCCCTGTCACCAGGTTTCGCTCCTTTAGTTTCCTCATAGCTCATACTACTAATCTCCAGGACTAGTCTCATTATAAACCTTTGGGCATTTTCCGGCTTCTTAGAATGTTTGATCAGGTGTGAGTTCCACACTGGTGCTGCATACTTTAAGATGGGCCTGACATATGCCTTGTTGAGGTTCCTGAAATATAATCATAGATTTGCTAGATATGCATTTTTTGTGCAGGTTATTTGGTTGATGGGCGAATCCGGTTGTATGCTCGGAACTGTGCTCACGTCATGGTTCTTGTCCTCGAGGGAGGTTGAAGTTAAATTCTAATAACTAGTTGTCAGACCAATCCTGCAGCTTGTTTAAGTCCGTTTGTAGTCTTTTCTCTTATGCTACCATTTGTACTTAATTATTTGCACGTAATTTGTGAAAAGGGATACATATAAGCGTTTCTTCTGTCGTCTAGTTCACTAAGGCGTCCCGTAGCTCGATTGCTAGCGCACTCGGTTCACACACTGAGGGTCGGGGGTCGACCTCCGGTACAGGTGGAAACATTAGGACGTGTTTCCTTAAGGCACTTGCTGTCCATATTCACCTATCAGTAAAATGGGTACCTGGGTGTTAGTCGACTGGTGTGGGTTGCATCCTGGGGACAAAATTGACGTAATTTGCCCGAAATGCTCTTCGTAACATGGGGCTTTCTATATAGTAGTATGCCATTGATGTAATCTAGGCTTACATACCTTGATGCACTCCTTGGTCGTCCTCCAGCTTCACTCTGTTTCACTAGGTGTCGGTCCCGCACAGCTGTTTCATAGTCAAGCTTTTGAGGTATGAGTTATAAAGTGTTTTGAAGGAGTCTATCTTTAGGATCCTGAAAGCCACACTTGTGTTTGCAAGCTTGGCCTGTGATACTGATGCTAGTCTGTTTTTAAGTGTCTCAAGAGACAGGTGGTTTAAAAATACACGCGAGGAAACACTAGGGCATATTAGCATATATCCTAGTGTTTACTCACATGTCTTTCTAAATCACTTGTCGGTATCAATTAATGAGGTTTATACCTCAAGAAACATGTGTGGGGATAATGGTTATTCCCGAGTTTTTTTCCTTAGAGTTTCATAGCTTGTATTTTCTAGTTAAATTCCCGTGACCATTTATCCGAGGATTCCTAAAGTGTATTTAGATTTCTTTCCAGTTTTCTTTCCTCTTCAGTTTGTATTCTGCTCGGTACCATCTGTAATTATGGATATTCAGGAGCTAATTTTTGTAATAAGGTCACTGATATGAACCAGGAGTATTAGAGGACCCAACAGATTCCTGTGGAACTCCACTAATAACATTCTAGTATCATAATTCGTCAACCATCACAGTGACTCGATGTTTTCTGTTGTTGAAGTATTGTTTTATATACGCTAATACTTATCATTTTACTCCAGTTTACTTTTCAAATTTGTCAGGAAGTCTTCTGTGTGACATCGAATCAAAAACCTTCCTGCAGTCTAGAAATATGCTGCAGTACTCTTTCCTGTTTGACCTCCGCTCAACTAGTATACGTCTGTTAAGAGATTTTTAAGGCCAGACCTTCCATTTCTAGAACCATGCTGGTGTTCAGTCTGGAATTTATTACTGTCATTGGCCTGTAGTTCGGGGCTTCCTGCCTGTTGCTTTTTTTTTTTTTTGGAGGGGGGAAGGGGAATACTGGTAAGACATTTGCCGTCCTCCGATCATCATGTATTTCACTCCTTATAAAATTGTTAATGTGTTAGTGGCTTGCAAAGTAGTTGAGCTCAACTTAATAGTGCTGATAATTCCCTCTGGTTCTGATGCCTCTGATGTATCAAGTTCCATTAAGAGTTCCTCTCACTTCCTTACCTTTTGTTAATGAAAGTTTGATTTGATATATCCTACCCTCCGTTTCTAGCACTGGCCCTTGCTCATTGATAAACACACTATAGAACCTTCTGTTGCCCTTATTGCATATCTCCCTATATATATATTTTTGTGTGTTTTCTTTTCTTCAGATATGGCTGTGATAAAACTTTGCTTCTATCTTTATTTTCTCTTTATGTCAATTTCATTTTTTCAGCTTCCCTTTTCACATGAAAGTAAATTTTTTTGCTAGTTTGATTCTTCTCTGTCGTTGGTTGTGATATATACTTTTTCCATACTTTTTGTTATGAGATTTTTGCCTCTTCACGTTTATGATGGAAGCTTGTATAGCCAGTGTTCCTTATATATTGCTCTGTGGGTTGGTACAAACATCCTAGTCATTTCTTTGCACATATGACAAAAAATATATTTTCACCATTTCCTTGTTTGGTTGTTCCCTGAATATTTGTGCTTGCCTCAGAAAACGCCTCATTCCTTCGTAGGTACAGTTGCTATACATCTAACTTCGATTTTTCAGTCTCCTCTATTCTTTAGTTTCACTTCCATCAAGCAGCAGAGCATCAACAGTGATCTTCACATGGCGGGTATTACCAAGAGTGGTAGACACACTAGGCACCGAGTAAACTTTTATCACAGGTACGTTTCGCCCATACTGGGGGTATTATCAAATAACGAATGACTTAAAGCACACTGTGTACCACACACTGCTCACTTGCAATAAAGTGAACTCTGCTAGTCTAGCTAGTGAAGCAATATCCTATATTACTCTCGTCGGTTCTCTGACAGGCTACCTTAGAAACTTCTGCATTATAGTCAAGTAGTTTATTCCTCCATGTCTGGTACTCACTCCAGTTTTCCCAGTCTATATTTGCATAGTTGAAATATACCAATGTGTTTGATGAAGGCCTTGTTCTGTTTGCTACTTCTGCAGTGTTGTGAGTGTTGATCACTGCTGCTGCATTCGTCGTAGTCGAAGTCATCTGTGCGTCTTCTTTTATTTAGTCCTGGATTGTAAATGAGCACCGCAAAGACCAAGGGGCCCTTTGTATTGATTACAAATATATAATCTGTGACATCACCACAGTGTGAAATTGACATGTCTTCACGTTTCTGCCCGTTTTTTTTTCAACTAAGAATGCCACGCCTTCATTCACCCCGTCACCATTCCTCAACTTTCGCATTATGCGGTGTTCTTTGAGGAAATTGCATCCAGTTCGTTAGTTTAGTTTCTGCAGATGCAATAAGATCTTGGAGATCTTTTTCATGATCCACTGCCTCAAATACTTTATTGAAGGAGATCAATAAATTTGTCAGACATGAAAGCCCGCTTGTGAATTTGTGTTGAGAATTATCAGTCAAATTTTGCTCAAGATGGATTTTTATTATATTGGCTATAATCGACTAATAATTTGCCTGCTCAATTGAGGTGAGGCTTATGGGGCAGTATTTTTTTATAGTAATGGCTTATCCCCGATTTAAAAATAGGAATTACATTACCTTTCGCTATTTATTCTCAACTATGTTGCTTATGTAGATTTTAAATAGCAAGGATCCCAACAGTGACCACTGTGGTACACCACTCGTGAAGTCCCCATTATTTCTCCCCGGTCCATGAGATAATCTCTCCTGTACCATACCAATACTTTATTAATCAGTTTCTCTTGTGAACTTCATCAAAGGTCTTACTGAAGGTCTTATACTCAGTATCTTATTCTTTTTCTTGATCTACCACCTCAAATACCTTGGTGACAACGGTCGGTAAATTCTTAATTCCAGAACGCTCTTAATGAAAACTATACTGAGATTTATTAATCAAATTATATATTTCAAGGTGATTTTGCATTGCATCAGCAACTACTGATTCCATCAACTTCTGCGTGGAGTAAATATCCCACAATTGAGAATATGCTGACTGGACTATAATTTGAAACTAGAAACCTATCTCCGACATTATAAGTGGGTATCACATTTGCCACATTCCACTTATCTGGTAAGATACCAGTTTGTAATGGTCTGTCAATGACCGGTATTTGTAAATGCATGTTTGTGGCTGTGAGGGTCGAATCTCAGCTCCTGGCCCAACCTTTCCAACTGGATGCTACTGGGTCTTCTCTCTCAACTTCGTGAGGGCTATTATACTTATTTTTAAAGCTACATATGGATCATACCTCCACCACTGTTCTCACCATGTCGGTCCATTTCCTGTTCACTCTGAAGCTGAACGAATATTTCTTAACGTTTCAGAGACTCGTCTGTTTTCTTTTTAATTTCCATCTGTGCCCTCGTGTACCTGCTTCTCTTCTCAAGTGGTGAGCCAGCTAATCTCAGGTGATAAGTCAGCTGATCTCAGGTGCTGTATCAGCTGATCTCAGGTGGTTAGCCAGCTGGTGATCTCAGGTCGTGAGCCAGCTTATCTCAGGTGGTGGGCCAGCTGGTGATCTCAGGTGGTGGGCCAGCTGGTGATCTCAGGTGGTGGGCCAGCTGGTGATCTCAGGTGGTGGGCCAGCTTCACTCTCGCTGACTCAGAGAAGGGTCAGATATATTTATACATGCAAATAACTTCAGTCTTTATATGTATGTATGTATGTATATATATATATATATATATATATATATATATATATATATATATATATATATATATATATATATATATATATATATATATATATATATAATTTTTTTTTGCAATCGCTAAGCCTGGGCCAGAATGATGAGGTGGTGATGGTAGTGGGATGGTGGTGGTAGGATTGTGGTGGTGATAGTGGTAGTAGAATGGTGATGGTAGTGGGATGGTGGTGGTGATAGTGGTAGTAGAATGGTGATGGTAGTGGGATGGTGGTGGTAGGATGGTGTGGTGATAGTGGTAGTAGAATGGTGATGGTAGTGGGATGGTGGTGGTAGGATGGTGTGGTGATAGTGGTAGTAGAATGGTGATGGTAGTGGGATGGTGGTGGTAGGATGGTGTGGTGATCGTGGTAGTAGAATGGTGATGGTAGTGGGATGGTGGTGGTAGGATGGTGTGGTGATAGTGGTAGTAGAATGGTGATGGTAGTGGGATGGTGGTGGTGATGGTAGTGCTGATAGTGGTAGTGGGATGGTGGTGGTGATGGTATTGGTGATAGTGGTAGTGGGATGGTGGTGGTGATGGTAGTGGCGATAGTGATATTGGGATGGTGGTAGTGGCGATAGTGGTAGTAGGATGGTGGTGGTAGGATAATGATGGTGGTGGTGGGATGGTGGTGGCGATGGTAGTGGTGATAGTAGTAGTGCCCTCGTGTACCTGCTTCTCTTCTCAAGTGGTGAGCCAGCTGATCTCAGGTGATAAGCCAGCTGATCTCAGGTGGTGTATCAGCTGATCTCAGGTGGTTAGCCAGCTGGTGATCTCAGGTCGTGAGCTAGCTGGTGATCTCAGGTCGTGAGCCAGCTTATCTCAGGTGGTGGGCCAGCTTCACTCTCGCTGACTCAGAGAAGGGTCAGATATATTTATACATGCAAATAACTTCAGTCTTTATATATATATATGTATATATATATATATATATATATATATATATATATATATATATATATATATATATATATATATATATATATATATATATATATATATATATATATATATATATTTGCAATCGCTAAGCCTGGGCCAGAATGATGAGGTGGTGATGGTAGTGGGATGGTGGTAGTGGTAGTAGAATGGTGATGGTAGTGGGATGGTGGTGGTAGGATTGTGGTGGTGATAGTGGTAGTAGAATGGTGATGGTGGTGGTAGGATGGTGGTGGTGATAGTGGTAGTAGAATGGTGATGGTATTGGGATGGTGGTGGTAGGATGGTGGTGGTGATAGTGATAGTAGAATGGTGATGGTAGTGGGATGGTGGTGGTAGGATGGTGTGGTGATAGTGGTAGTAGAATGGTGATGGTAGTGGGATGGTGGTGGTAGGATGGTGTGGTGATCGTGGTAGTAGAATGGTGATGGTAGTGGGATGGTGGTGGTAGGATGGTGTGGTGATAGTGGTAGTAGAATGGTGATGGTAGTGGGATGGTGGTGGTGATGGTAGTGCTGATAGTGGTAGTGGGATGGTGGTGGTGATGGTATTGGTGATAGTGGTAGTGGGATGGTGGTGGTGATGGTAGTGGCGATAGTGATATTGGGATGGTGGTAGTGGCGATAGTGGTAGTAGGATGGTGGTGGTAGGATAATGATGGTGGTGGTGGGATGGTGGTGGCGATGGTAGTGGTGATAGTAGTAGTGCCCTCGTGTACCTGCTTCTCTTCTCAAGTGGTGAGCCAGCTGATCTCAGGTGATAAGGCAGCTGATCTCAGGTGTTGTATCAGCTGATCTCAGGTGGTTAGCCAGCTGGTGATCTCAGGTCGTGAGCTAGCTGGTGATCTCAGGTCGTGAGCCAGCTTATCTCAGGTGGTGGGCCAGCTTCACTCTCGCTGACTCAGAGAAGGGTCAGATATATTTATACATGCAAATAACTTCAGTCTTTATATATATATATATATATATATATATATATATATATATATATATATATATATATATATATATATATATATATATATATATATATATATATATATATATATATATATATATATATATATATATAGGTGTATATATATATATATATATATATATATATATATATATATATATATATTTATATATATATATATATATATATATATATATATATATATATATATATATATATATATATATATATATATATATATATATATATATATATATATATATATATATATATATATATATATATATATATATATATATTTATATATATATATATATATATATATATATACACATACATACATATATATATATATATATATATATATATATATATATATATATATATATATATATATATATATATATATATATATATATATATATATATATATATATATATATATATATAATTTTTTTTGCAATCGCTAAGCCTGGGCCAGAATGATGAGGTGGTGATGGTAGTGGGATGGTGGTGGTAGGATTGTGGTGGTGATAGTGGTAGTAGAATGGTGATGGTAGTGGGATGGTGGTGGTAGGATGGTGTGGTGATAGTGGTAGTAGAATGGTAATGGTAGTGGGATGGTGGTGGTAGGATGGTGTGGTGATAATCGTAGTAGAATTGTGATGGTAGTGGGATGGTGGTGGTAGGATGGTGTGGTGATAGTGGTAGTAGAATGGTGATGGTAGTGGGATGGTGGTGGTAATGGTAGTGTTGATAGTGGTAGTGGGATGGTGGTGGTGATGGTAGTGCTGATAGTGGTAGTGGGATGGTGGTGGTGATGGTATTGGTGATAGTGGTAGTGGGATGGTGGTGGTGATGGTAGTGGCGATAGTGGTAGTGGGATGGTGGTAGTGGCGATAGTGGTAGTGGGATGGTGGTGGAATGGTGGTGGTAGGATAATGATGGTGGTGGTGGGATGGTGGTGGCGATGGTAGTGGTGATAGTAATAGTGGGATGATGGTGATAGTAGTGGTGACAGTGGTAGTGGGATGCTGGTGGTGATAGCGGGATGGTGGTGGTAGTGGTGGGGTGGTGATGGTAGTGGGATGGTGGTGGTAGGATGAGGGTGGTGATGGTGGTGGGAAGGCGATGGGGTTGGTGGTGGTGGGATGGTAGTGGTGATAGTGGTAGTGGGATGGTGATGGGGGGGTGGTGGGGGGATGGTGATGAGGGTGGTGGGATGGTGATAGTGGTGGTGGTGGTGAGATGGTAATGGTGGGATGGTGATGAAAGTGGGATGGTGATGGTAGTGGGATGGTGATGGCAATGGGATGGTGATGGTGGTTGTGGTGGTGGGATGATGGTAATGGGATGGTGATGGGATTTTGAAGGTGATTGTGGGATAGGGATTGTGGTAAGATGGTGATGGTGGTTGTGGTGGGATTGTGATGGTGGTTGTAGTGGAAAGGTGATGGAGATGGTGATGGTAGGATTGTGATAGTGGTTGTAGTGGGAGGGTGATGGTGGAAATGATGGTGGTGGTAATGGTGGAGGGATGGTGGTTGTGGTGGGATGGTGATGGTAGGATTGTGATGGAAGTTGTAGTGGGATGGTGATGGTGACTGTAGTGATGGTGATGATGGTTGTGATGGTGGTAGTAGCTCCTGCTTATACATAAATGTTCACATGAATATCTTGCTGGTTACCAGTGTTTTCAGAGTAGAATCAGATATACAAGTGTCCCAGGAAGGTGTGTTGAACGTAGTGTTATACAAGGGTCCCAGGAAGGTGTGTGTTGAACGTAGTGTTATACAAGGGTCCCAGGAAGGTGTGTGTTGAACGTAGTGTTATACAAGGGTCCCAGGAAGGTGTGTTGAACGTAGTGTTATACAAGGGTCCCAGGAAGGTGTGTGTTGAACGTAGTGTTATACAAGGGTCCCAGGAAGGTGTGTGTTGAACGTAGTGTTATACAAGGGTCCCAGGAAGGTGTGTTGAACGTAGTGTTATACAAGGGTCCCAGGAAGGTGTGTTGAACGTAGTGTTATACAAGGGTCCCAGGAAGGTGTGTTGAACGTAGTGTTATACAAGGGTCCCAGGAAGGTGTGTGTTGAACGTAGTGTTATACAAGGGTCCCAGGAAGGTGTGTTGAACGTAGTGTTATACAAGGGTCCCAGGAAGGTGTGTTGAACGTAGTGTTATACAAGGGTCCCAGGAAGGTGTGTGTTGAACGTAGTGTTATACAAGGGTCCCAGGAAGGTGTGTTGAACGTAGTGTTATACAAGGGTCCCAGGAAGGTGTGTTGAACGTAGTGTTATACAAGGGTCCCAGGAAGGTGTGTTGAACGTAGTGTTATACAAGGGTCCCAAGAAGGTGTGTGTTGAACGTAGTGTTATACAAGGGTCCCAGGAAGTTGTGTGTTGAACGTAGTGTTATACAAGGGTCCCAGGAAGGTGTGTTGAACGTAGTGTTATACAAGGGCTCTTCAACTCTATACATCCTTGGTTAGGCCTCATTTAGATTATGCTGCTCAGTTTTGGTCACCGTATTACTGAATGGATATAAATGCTCTGGAAAATGTACAAAGGAGGATGACAAAGTTGATCCCATGTATGAGAAACCTTCCCTATGAGGATAGACTGAGGGCCCTGAATCTGCACTCTCTAGAAAGACGTAGAATTAGGGGGGGATATGATTGAGGTGTATAAATGGAAGGCAGGAATAAATAAAGGGGATGTAAATAGTGTGCTGAAAATATCTAGCCTAGACAGGACTCGCAGCAATGGTTTTAAGTTGAAAAAAATCAGATTCAGGAAGGATATAGGAAAGTACTGGTTTGGTAATAGAGTTGTGGATGAGTGGAATAAACTCCCAAGTACAATTATAGAGGCCAGAACGTTGTGTAGCTTTGAAAATAGGTTGGATAAATACATGAGTGGATGTGGGTGGGTGTGAGTTGGACCTGATAGCTTGTGCTACCAGGTCGGTTGCCGTGTTCCTCCCTTAAGTCAATGTGACCTGACCTGACTAGGTTGGGTGCATTGGCTTAAGCCGGTAGGAGACTTGGACCTGCCTCGCATGGGCCAGTAGGCCTGCTGCAGTGTTCCTTCTTAAGGGTCCCAGGAAGGTGTGTTGAACGTAGTGTTATACAAGGGTCCCAGGAAGGTGTGTTGAACGTAGTGTTATACAAGGGTCTCAGGAAGGTCCGTTTTGAACGTAGTGTTATACAAGGGTCCCAGGAAGGTGTGTGTTGAACGTAGTGTTATACAAGCGTCCCAGGAAGGTGTGTTGAACGTAGTGTTAGTTATATACAGAACACCTGATGTAGTTAAACTGGCTCCTGTATTTATCTCTACGGTCTTCGCCCGCCACATTTAATTTAAATTATCTTTTTCTAATGTTTTGACTGTTTTCCTCTGGGAGGATGAATGACTGTGGAAGTTTGTGGTGCATAATTAATCTTAGGTGATATTGAACCTCTGAGGTGTCATAACTGATAATCCTGTGGGTGCCACTTTGTCACCCTTTAGGAATCTGAGAACTCCAAGAGCTGCCAATGTGGTCTCTGGTCCTCCATCAGCATTAAGAGACATACATGAATATTAAGTTTTACTGGAATTTATTGCTAGTGTTCTTTTAGGTAAAGGAAGTCACCCTTCGTACTTTCAAAGTGACAGGTATGCTAGTGGGATGGTTCCATATAAATGTGATGTTCCACATAGCTTTTATCTTTACTGTAGGTAGAGTAGTGGTTAGAGGCACTGAGACCCCTCACATACCCAGCCTTGTTTACTTCAGGCTGGGGACAGAAACTGAGCTAGGCAACAGTTGTAGCTTCATTAAGCATACATTTATTTTGGGTCGGAATCAGAGATTAAACAAACATTTCCTGTGTGACTCAGATGCTGCTCAAATGAATAATTCAGTATGATTAACAATAATTGTAAACAAAGTATTGTTTATGACAGTCGATTATTACCAGTATGTTATTGATTATCCTTGCCTATTAACTTCTGCCAATAATGGTACAGAGAATATCTCTACTTACAGTTAAGACTGCTTCTAATGCTTCAACAGTGCCTTCAGAACAAATCGAGGTTCAAAGTACAAGCTGAAAGCTTTCTCTTGACACCTTTACATTTATTTCTCTCCCAGTAACACTTAACTAATAATTAAAATACCGATGAGCTAAATCCGGCATATCATCATCATCATCATCTTGCTGATTGTCCTCTTGTCATGTGATTTCGATAGCTGTCAAATCATACAAATTTTCAAAACACAGAGCAAGAAATATGAACAGTTGCACATTCATATCTATGATATAAGCATGACTGATCACTGTTGCAGCTGCACTGGATCAATTTGACGACGTCAGGGGGTGCAACTTGAACATCCCGAGGTAAAGGAACACAGCAGAGAATCTTGGCAAGTTTGTCCTTCTCCCATCCATATTTTTCTTGATCTAGGTGTGGAGGTTGTTCATCCAGAGCACCTTCAGTTTGAATGCCAGTAAATGACCCCCTCTTCTCATTTTCATTGATTGCCTCAGCAGTTCGAGGTAAATTTAAAATTTTGACAGAGGATGTGCAGTCTTCGTCCTGTCAGTGAGAGCCAAACGTTGTAGTGTATGTCTAACATTGTTTCTCCACTCAGGTTTCTTACCATAGCTACAATGAAGGCTGTTCATTCGTGAATATCTTTCATGGCTGCTGAGGGGTATTCTAGAATTTTTAATTTATTTCCTGCTTCAAGATCCCTCTTAGTATGTTACTGTGTCACAGAAACATATCATTGAGCGCTTAAGTGACATTAATTGTGAATATATGTCTTGTTTGACACCTGTGGCCCCTGTTAACTAATGAACGTGCTTGACTTGTGGGCTTTTTCAAAATTGTTGTGGTCAGTTGTCTGTATGCGTAATAATGCACTAACAATACACTCAGTGTCATCACTGATAACTTTGAAAGACTGATATTCAAGTGTTGTTAATGACACCACTTTTGAGGCATGATGTTCTCATCAGCTTAATATTTCTATAAGTATAGATAATATTTCTATAAGTATAGATAATATTTCTATAAGTATAGATGGTTTCAGTAAGCGCTAGGCAGTTAGGGTTGTTTGTTTAATTGTAGCCAGAAGTTCATACTATACCCATCAACTGTGACTTTTTTAATGGTACCATTAAAAAAGTTCATATGCAGCTAATGCTCTTGAGAAACCCGAGTCGCATGATCACAACTAATACCACTTTTGATATTGTACTCTTGATAGCAGTCAAAGATTAACTGCACCCTGATGCTCTGTAACTTCGCTAGTGACACATTTAACACAATTCACAATGAATCTCATTTGACAACAGTCATAGTGGGGAGCATCTGCTTCATGCAGGTCACAGACAGCACATTATAGCCTTACCTCAAGTAAGTTTGCCCACTTATCCTTTCTTTTACTACAGTTTAAGAATTCAATCATTGAAGGAGAGCTCAGTTCTTGGCCTTGCAATTCTGCAAATATGCTGTTTGCCACTTGGAAGATTACGTGGGCCATGTTCGAGTGAGCACATCTCCCCACAAAATACTTACTTGAAGTTAAATAATTTAACCTCGGAACTGCATAGTTTATTAAGTAATGAAATTTCACTTTATGATATTTACTGTCCCTGGGTCTTGTGTTGTATATGTGCCTTTGACGTATGTGGAGAAACATACTTTGCGTGGGGTTCATGGTTATGGTTAAATTTTTATCCATACTTAATTTTTGGGGATTCAGCAATGATGATTCTGATGACAGATGATCCAGATATAATTAAATTTTCTGACGAATTACTACACTTGAAGACGTTCGATGAAGTCATCATTCAGTTCTTTCTACAAGCAAGAAAAAACTGGCTACTATAATAAAAAACGTAAAAAAAAAGCACTAATGTATTCCTCTGCTCCATTTACGAAAAACGTAAACTTATAGGAATGTTAATACATTTCATATAAAAAGTGTCCAGACTTCATTAGAGCAGAATGATTGATCTCTTTGATCTGAAAAAACAAGTGAAATATATTTAATTAAAATACTCAACATTAATGCTGATATGTTTGTCTTTATTAAACCACGAGTGACTGCTGAGGCCTTGGCAGCCATCTTGAAGTGTTCAGACTGAATGATGATGGAGCAGCACTCAGTGTTATCACAAGGATGATAGAGCAGCATTCAGTGTTATCACAAGTATGATAGAGCATAGAGCAGCACTCAGTGTTATCACAAGGATGATAGAGCAGCATTCAGTGTTATCACAAGGATGATAGAGCATAGAGCAGCACTCAGTGTTATCGCTCTAGACGTATCAAGGATGATAGAGCAGCACTGTTATCACAAGGATGATAGAGCATAGAGCAGCACTCAGTGTTATCGCTCTAGACGCATCAAGGATGATAGAGCAGCACTCAGTGTTATCACAAGGATGATAGAGCAGCATTCAGTGTTATCACAAGGATGATAGAGTAGCACTCAGTGTTATCACAAGGATGATAGAGCAGCATTCAGTGTTATCGCAAGGATGATAGAGCATAGAGCAGCACTCTGTTATCACAAGGATGATAGAGCAGCACTCAGTTATCACCCCAGATACATCAAGGATGATAGAGCAGCACTCTAGACATCTAAAATTCTGCTGAAAACAATTATGCATCTTCAAAAATCAAGGGTCAGGCAAATATAATTTATGAATCACAAGCGCACAGTACTAGACGTTAGACTTGATATTCTTCGACCACACTGCTTCATCCACACTGTTTTATTTCGTCTCTCATCCTACACCTCCTGGACCAGGACTGGAACTTTTGGCAGACCACATACTCGTGGTACTTTACAGTACAGTTTCCTCGGACTGGTTTTTCTGGCAGACCGCAGTAGTGTCCCTGGAATGTTCCTCGATACGGTCTTGTTTATCTAGCACACCAGGGTTGGCTACTAACACAGGTCTTCTGGCAGATCACCAATCAAAAGATACCTTCATTACTATGTAAGAGTTAAATTAAATTTTCCGTATAATACTGAGACACAACCCTATAGTGTTGAATACACTGCTGCTCTCTCTATATACACTGCTGCTCTCAGTATACACACTGCTGCTCTCAATTCATATATTTAAAGTGAGAGATGCACGTCGCAGAAGGGTTGTATCAAAGTGTCGTTGGGCATCGGCTAAAATATCGGTATTGGCAAAATATATATATATATATATATATATATATATATATATATATATATATATATATATATATATATATATATATATATATATATATATATATATATTATTTTTATTATCACACTGGCCGATTCCCACCAAGGCAGGGTGGCCCGAAAAAGAAAAACTTTCACCATCATTCACTCCATCACTGTCTTGCCAGAAGGGTGCTTTACACTACAGTTTTTAAACTGCAACATTAACACCCCTCCTTCAGAGTGCAGGCACTGCACTTCCCATCTCCAGGGCTCAAGTCCGGCCTGCCGGCTTCCCTGAACCCCTTCATAAATGTTACTTTGCTCACACTCCAACAGCACGTCAAGTATTAAAAACCATTTGTCTCCATTCACTCCTATCAAACACGCTCACGCATGCCTGCTGGAAGTCCAAGCCCCTCGCACACAAAACCTCCTTTACCCCCTCCCTCCAACCTTTCCTAGGCCGACCCCTACCCCGCCTTCCTTCCACTACAGACTGATACACTCTTGAAGTCATTCTGTTTCGCTCCATTCTCTCTACATGTCCGAACCACCTCAACAACCCTTCCTCAGCCCTCTGGACAACAGTTTTGGTAATCCCGCACCTCCTCCTAACTTCCAAACTACGAATTCTCTGCATTATATTCACACCACACATTGCCCTCAGACATGACATCTCCACTGCCTCCAGCCTTCTCCTCGCTGCAACATTCATCACCCATGCTTCACACCCATATAAGAGCGTTGGTAAAACTATACTCTCATACATTCCCCTCTTTGCCTCCAAGGACAAAGTTCTTTGTCTCCAGACTCCTAAGTGCACCACTCACTCTTTTCCCCTCATCAATTCTATGATTCACCTCATCTTTCATAGACCCATCCGCTGACACGTCCACTCCCAAATATCTGAATACATTCACCTCCTCCATACTCTCTCCCTCCAATCTGATATTCAATCTTTCATCACCTAATCTTTTTGTTATCCTCATAACCTTACTCTTTCCTGTATTCACCTTTAATTTTCTTCTTTTGCACACCCTACCAAATTCATCCACCAATCTCTGCAACTTCTCTTCAGAATCTCCCAAGAGCACAGTGTCATCAGCAAAGAGCAGCTGTGACAACTCCCACTTTGGGTGTGATTCTTTATCTTTTAACTCCACGCCTCTTGCCAAGACCCTCGCATTTACTTCTCTTACAACCCCATCTATAAATATATTAAACAACCACGGTGACATCACACATCCCTGTCTAAGGCCTACTTTTACTGGGAAATAATTTCCCTCTTTCCTACATACTCTAACTTGAGCCTCACTATCCTCGTAAAAACTCTTCACTGCTTTCAGTAACCTACCTCCTACACCATACACTTGCAACATCTGCCACATTGCCCCCCTATCCACCCTGTCATACGCCTTTTCCAAATCCATAAATGCCACAAAGACCTCTTTAGCCTTATCTAAATACTGTTCACTTATATGTTTCACTGTAAACACCTGGTCCACACACCCCCTACCTTTCCTAAAGCCTCCTTGTTCATCTGCTATCCTATTCTCCGTCTTACTCTTAATTCTTTCAATAATAACTCTACCATACACTTTACCAGGTATACTCAGCAGACTTATCCCCCTATAATTTTTGCACTCTCTTTTATCCCCTTTGCCTTTATACAAAGGAACTATGCATGCTCTCT
Source organism: Cherax quadricarinatus (assembly GCF_038502225.1). Lineage (NCBI taxonomy): Eukaryota > Metazoa > Arthropoda > Malacostraca > Decapoda > Parastacidae > Cherax > Cherax quadricarinatus. The sequence continues at coordinate 39,580,151 of NC_091310.1, read as the reverse complement.
GCCAATCCCTAGGTACCTTACCCTCTTCCATACATTTATTAAATAATTGCACCAACCACTCCAAAACTATATCCCCACCTGCTTTTAACATTTCTATCTTTATCCCATCAATCCCGGCTGCCTTACCCCCTTTCATTTTACCTACTGCCTCACGAACTTCCCCCACACTCACAACTGGCTCTTCCTCACTCCTACAAGATGTTATTCCTCCTTGTCCTATACACGAAATCACAGCTTCCCTATCTTCATCAACATTTAACAATTCCTCAAAATATTCCCTCCATCTTCCCAATACCTCTAACTCTCCATTTAATAACTCTCCTTTCCTATTTTTAACTGACAAATCCATTTGTTCTCTAGGCTTTCTTAACTTGTTAATCTCACTCCAAAACTTTTTCTTATTTTCAACAAAATTTGTTGATAACATCTCACCCACTCTCTCATTTGCTCTCTTTTTACATTGCTTCACCACTCTCTTAACCTCTCTCTTTTTCTCCATATACTCTTCCCTCCTTGCATCACTTCTTCTTTGTAAAAACTTCTGATATGCTAACTTTTTCTCCCTTACTACTCTCTTTACATCATCATTCCACCAATCGCTCCTCTTCCCTCCCGCACCCACTTTCCTGTAAATACAAACTTCTGCTGAACACTCTAACACTACATTTTTAATCCTACCACATACCTCTTCGACCCCATTGCCTATGCTCTCATTAGCCCATCTATCCTCCAATAGCTGTTTATATCTTACCCTAACTGCCTCCTCTTTTAGTTTATAAACCTTCACCTCTCTCTTCCCTGATGCTTCTATTCTCCTTGTATCCCATCTACCTTTTACTCTCAGTGTAGCTACAACTAGAAAGTGATCTGATATATCTGTGGCCCCTCTATAAACATGTACATCCTGAAGTCTACTCAACAGTCTTTTATCTACCAATACATAATCCAACAAACTACTGTCGTTTCGCCCTACATCATATCTTGTATACTTATTTATCCTCTTTTTCTTAAAATATGTATTACCTATAACTAAACCCCTTTCTATACAAAGTTCAATCAAAGGGCTCCCATTATCATTTACACCTGGCACCCCAAACTTACCTACCACACCCTCTCTAAAAGTTTCTCCTACTTTAGCATTCAGGTCCCCTACCACAATTACTCTCTCACTTGGTTCAAAGGCTCCTATACATTCACTTAACATCTCCCAAAATCTCTCTCTCTCCTCTGCATTCCTCTCTTCTCCAGGTGCATACACGCTTATTATGACCCACTTCTCGCATCCAACCTTTACTTTAATCCACATAATTCTTAAATTTACACATTCATATTCTCTTTTCGCCTTCCATAACTGATCATTCAACATTACTGCTACCCCTTCCTTTGCTCTAACTCTCTCAGATACTCCAGATTTAATCCCATTTATTTCCCCCCACTGAAACTCCCCTACCCCCTTCAGCTTTGTTTCGCTTAGGGCCAGGACATCCAACTTCTTTTCATTCATAACATCAGCAATCATCTGTTTCTTGTCATCCGCACTACATCCACGCACATTTAAGCATCCCAGTTTTATAAAGTTTTTCTTCTTCTCTTTTTTAGTAAATGTCTACAGGAGAAGGGGTTACTAGCCCATTGCTCCCGGCATTTTAGTCGCCTCATACGACACGCATGGCTTACGGAGGAAAGATTCTTTTCCACTTCCCCATGGACAATAGAAGAAATAAAGAAGAACAAGAGCTATGTAGAAAAAGGAGAAAAACCTAGATGTATGTATATATATATGCATGTGCGTGTCTGTGAAGTGTGACCAAAGTGTAAGTAGGAGTAGCAAGATATCCCTGTTATCTAGCGTGTTTATGAGACAGAAAAAGACACCAGCAATCCTACCATCATGCAAAACAGTTACAGGTTTCTGTTTCACAGTCATCTGGCAGGACGGTAGTACTTCCCTGGGTGGTTGCTGTCTACCAACCTACTACCTATATATATATATATATATATATATATATATATATATATATATATATATATATATATATATATATATATATATATATACATGGGTATATACATATATATATATACATGTGTATATACATATATATATATATATATATATATATATATATATATATATATATATATATATATATATATATATATATATATATATATATATATATATATATATATATATATATATATATATATATATATATATATGTATATATATATATATGCAATAGGATCACAGTAAACAGGTGATTTCAGAATATGCAAAACAACCACTGTGAAAGAATAGAGAAATTCCAAGCGCTTCCGTGACTACTCACATTATCAAGGAACAATCAGTGTTCCTTGACAATGTGAGTAGTCACGAAAGCGCTTGGAATTTCTCTATTCTTTCAAAGTGGTTGTTTTGCATATATATATATATATATATATATATATATATATATATATATATATATATATATATATATATATATATATATATATATATATATATATATATGTATGTATATATACATATATATATACATATATATATATGTATATATATATATATATATATATATATATATATATATATATATATATATATATATATATATATATATATATATATATATAAATGGGATAAAGTCAAGAGTATCTGAGAGAGAGAGAGAGCTAAGGAAGGGGTAGCAGTAATGTTGAAGGATCAGTTATGGAAGAAGAGAAAATATAAATGTATAAATTCAAGGATTATGTGGATTAAAATAAGGGTTGGATGCGAAAAGTGGGTCATAGTAAGTGTGTGTGCACCTGGAGAAGAGAGGAGTGTAGAGGAGAGAGAGAGAGGTTTTGAGAGATGTTAAACGAGTGTGTAGGAACTTTTGAACCATTTGAGAGAGTAATTGTGGCAGGGGACCTAAATGCTAAAGTAGGGGAAACATTTAGAGAGGGTGTGATAGGTAAGTTTGGGGTGCCAGGTGTAAATGATAATGGGGCCCTTTGCTTGAACTTTGTACAGAAAGGTTTGGTTATAGGTAATACACTTTTTAAGAAAAAGAGGTTAAATATGTGTACAAGACAGGATGTAGGGCGTAATGACAGCAGTTTGTTGGTCTATGTATTGGTAGATAAAAGACTATTTGGTAGACTTCAAGATGTACATATTTATAGAGGGGGCCACAGATATATCAGATCACTTTTTAGTTGTAGCTACAGTGAGAGTAAAAGGCAGATGGGATGCAAGGAAAATGGAAGCAACAAGTAAGAGAGAGGTGAAGGTTTATAAACTATAGGAGGAGGCAGTTAGGGTAAAATATAAACAACTATTGGAGGATAGATGGGCTAGTGAGAGCATAGGGGTTGAAGATGTATGGAGTAGGTTTAAGAATGTAGTGTTAGAGTGTTCAGCAGAAGTTTGTGGTTACAGGAAAGTGGGTGCGGGAGGGAAGAAGAGCGATAGGTGGAATGATGTAAAGAGTAGTAAGAAAGAAAAAGTTAGCATATGAGAGGTTTTTACAAAGTAGAAGTGATGCAAGGAGGGAAGAGTATATGGAGAGAAAAAAAGAGAGGCTAAGAGAGTGGTGAAGCAATGTAAAAAGAGAGCAAATGAGAGAGTGGGTGAGATGTTATCAACAAATTTTGTTGGAAATAAGAAAACGTTTTGGAGTGAGATTAATAAGTTGAGGAAGCCTAGGGAACAAATGGATTTTGATAGTTAAAAATAGGAGATGAGAGTTATTCATTGGAGAGCTAGAGGTATCGGAAAGATGGAGGGAATGTTTTGAGGAATTGTTCAATGCTGATGAAGATAGGGAAGCTGTGATTTCGTGTATAGGGCAAGGAGGAATAACATGTAGGAGTGAAGGAGAGCCAATTGTGAGTGTGGGGGAAGTTCGTGAGGCAGTGGGTAGAGTGAAAGGAGGTAAGGCAGCTGGGATTGATGGGATAAAGATAGAAATGTTAAAAGCAGGTGGGGATATAGTTTTGGAGTGGTTGGTGCTTTTATTTAATAAATGTATTGAAGAGGGTAAGGTACCTAGGGATTGGCAGAGAGCATGCATAGTTCCTTTGTATAAAGGCAAAAGAGAGTGCAAAAATTGTGGGGGAATAAGTCTGTTGAGTATACCTGGTAAAGTGTATGGTAAAGTTATTATTGAAAGAATTAAGAGTAAGATGGAGAGTAGGAGAGCAGATGAACAAGGAGGCTTTAGGAAGGGTAGGGGGTGTGTAGACCAAGTGTTTACGGTGAAACATATAGGTGAACAGTATTTAGATAAGGGTAAAGAGGTTTTTGTGGCATTTATGGATTTGGAAAAGGCGTGTGACAGGGTGGATAGGGGGGCAATGTGGCAGGTGTTGCAGATGTATAGAATAGGAGGTAGGTTATTGAAAGCAGTGAAGAGTTTTTACGAGGATAGTGAGGCTCAGGTTAGAGTATGTAGGAGAAAGTGAGATTATTTCCCAGTAAATGTAGGCCTTAGACAAGGATGTGTGATGTCACCATGGCTGTTCAGTATATTTATTGATGGGGTTGTAAGAGAAGTGAATGCTCGGGTATTGGTAAGAGGTGTGGCGTTAAAAGATAGAATCTAACACAAAGTGGGAGTTGTCACAGTTGCTCTTTACTGATGACACTGTGCTTTTGGGAGATTCTGAAGAGAAGCTGCAGAGGTTGATGGATGAGTTTGGTAGGGTATGTAAAAGAAGAAAATTAAAGGTGAATATAGAAAAGAGTAAGGTGATAAAGATTAAAAAAAATAGGTAATGAAAGATTAGATATCAGATTGGAGGGAGAGAGTATGGAGGAGGTGAATGTATTCATATATTTAGGAGTGGATGTATCAGCAGATGGGTCTATGAAAAATGAGGCGAATCATTGAATTGACGAGGGGAAAAAGGTAAATGGTGTACTGAGGAGTCTGTGGAGACAAAGAACTTTGTCCATGGAAACAAAGAGAGGAATGTATGAAAGTATAGTTATACCAACGCTCTTATATGGGTGTGAAGCAAGGGTGGTGAATGTTGCAACAAGGAGAAGGTTGGAGGCAGTGGAGATGTCGTGTCTGAAGGCAATGTTAATATAATGCAGAGAGTTCTTAGTTTGGAAATTAAGAGGAGGTGCGGGATTACCAAAACCATTATCCAGAGGGCTGAGGAGGGGTTGTTGAGGTGGTTCGGACATGTAGAGAGGTTAGAACGAAATAGAATGACTTCGAGAGTGTATGAATCTGTAGTGGAGGGAAGGCGGGGTAGGGGTCGGCCTAGGAAAGGTTGGAGGGAGGAGGCAAAGGAGGTTTTGTGTGTAAGGGGCTTGGATTTCCAGCAAGTATGCCTGAGCGTGTTAGATGGAGCGAATGGAGACGAATGGTTTTTAGGATTTGACGTGCTGTTGGAGTGCGAGCAAAGTAACATTTATGAAGGGATTCAGGGAAACCGGCAGGCCGGACTTGAGTCCTGGAGATGGGAAGTACAGTGTCTGCACTCTGAGGTAGGGGTGTTAATGTTGCAGTTTTTATAATTGTAATGTAAGCACTCATCTGGCAACACAGTGATAGAGTGAATGATAGTGAATTTTTTTCTTTTTCGGGCCACCCTGCCTTGGTGGGAAATGTCCGATGTGTTAATAAAATAAAATAATATATATATATATATATATATATATATATATATATATATATATATATATATATATATATATATATATATATATATATATATATATATATATATATACATATATATATATATATATATATATATATATATATATATATATATATATATATATATATATATATATATATATATATATATATATATATATATATATATATATATATATATATATATATATCGTGCCGAATATGTAAAACTGGTCAATTAGCAAGAACTCATTTAAAATTAAGTCCTTTCTAAAATTTTCTCTTATACGTTTAAAGATATATTTTTTTCATTAATGTTAATGTAAAAATTTATAATTTTGCACCAAAAGAATCTTAGAAAACTTACCTAACCTTATTAGAACAAGCACAATTTATTTTAACCTAACCCAACTAAATATAATTTAGATACGTTTACAATAATTTAATACTAAACAAACACAATGAAATATATTTTTTTCGTTAGGTTCAGAATAAATTTGACGAAATTATTGCATACACAAATTTTCACTTGTCCTATATGGCAAGATTAGCGTTGCTATTTAAGCCAAGATCGCAAGTTCTGCCTATTCGGCACGACATATATATAATATATATAATTTTATTTATACGTGTATATATATAAACTGCGATGGTCTTTGATGGGTGAGGTGTAGGTAGTTTCCAGAAAGAGAGTTTCCTGGACCTTCAGAAAATTAATGTCCAGCACAACATCAATTTTGCATAGAAATATTTTCAACATGTTTTATTAATTTCGTTTATCTTATATAAAACAGCAATGCTATTCATAAAATAAGAATTCAATTTAGGCACTATGGGCCAATTGGCTGAGGTGACTTCTAATTCCTCACACTAAGGGTTATCCCCTGTATGGGTGAAAACGTTAGGCATGTTTCCTTACACTTGCTGTTCCTGTTCACCTAGCAGTAAGTCGGTACCTGAGTGTTAGTCGACTGGTATGGGTGGCATCCCAGAGGATGGTAGTATACCCTAGATAGGACTCGCGATATCGTCTTAACACGATTGCAAACAAATCAAAGAATGTTTGGAACTTGAAACACTCTGGCCTGGGTTTTAGGACGCACTTGCCATGAGTTGAAGCCTCACAGGTTCCGTGATATATTTACCTTAAATAGGGTTGGCCTTTGAAGTGATCTGAGGTAGGGTAAGAAGTCTTAGCTTATAAACTGTGTAGGGAAGTGCATACATATGTGCAAAAAATACACCATCTATCGTTTTCATTTTCATAATTCTCGTTGAAATATTTATCATTAAAAATGAGGTGCGTGTTAGGAGTGAGTGATAGAATGGTGTGACGCATATCTTATAAATACGCGTCACTCAGGTGTTTTTAGCCTTGTCTCAACACCTGTTAAAAGTGGAATATGATGTGTCTGGATGTTTTGTGAGAGCTGATAAGTTCCTTGAGAGTGTGGGAGGTTGTTGTGATGAGTGGTGCAACTGTGGCGGTGATGGTGGTGGTGGTGGTTGTGATGAGCGGTGCAACAGTGGTGGTGATGGTGGTGATTGTTGTGATGACTGGTGCAACAGTGGTGGTGATGGTGGTTGCGATTGGTGCAACTGTGGTAGTGATGGTGGTGGTGGTCGTTGTGACTGGTGGAACTGTGACGGTAGTGGTGGTTGTGATGACTGATGTAACTGGTGGTGATGGTGGTTGTTGTGATGACTGGTGCAACTGTGGCGGTGGTGTTGGTGGTGGTTGTGATGAGTAGTGCAACAGTGGTGGTGATGGTGGTGGTGATTGTTGTGATTGGTGCAACAGTGGTGGTGGTTGTGATTGGTGCAGCTGTGATGGTGATGGTGGTCATTGTGACTGGTGCAACTGTGATGGTAGTGGTGGTTGTGATGACTGATGTAACTGTGGTGGTGATGGTGGTTGTTGTGATGACTGGTGCAACTGTGGTGGTAATGGTTGTGATGACTGGTGCAACTGTGGTGGTGATGGTGGTGGTTGCTGTGATGACGTGCAACAGTGGTAGTGATGGTGGTGGTTGTTGTGATGACTGGGGCAACTGTGGTGGTGATGAAGGTGGTTGTTGTGATGACTGGTGCAGGTGTGGTGGTGATGGTGGTTATGATGACTGGTGCAACTGTGGTGGTGATGGTGGTTGTTGTGATGACTGGTGCAACTGTGGTGGTGGTGGTTGTGATGAGTAGTGCAACAGTGGTGGTGATGGTGGTGGTGGTGGTTGTGATTGGTGCAGCTGTGGTGGTTGTGATTGGTGCAGCTGTGGTGGTGATGGTGGTGGTGGTCATTGTGACTGGTGCAACTGTGATGTTAGTGGTGGTTGTGATGACTGATGCAGCTGTGATGGCGGTTGTGATGACTGTTGCAACTGTGGTGGTGATGGTGGTTGTTGTGATGACTGGTGCAACTGTGGTGGTGATGGTGGTTGTTGTGATGACTGGTGCAGCTGCGGTGGTGATGGTGGTTGTGATGACTGGTGCAACTGTGGTGGTGATGGTGGTTGTGATGACTGGTGCAACTGTGGTGGTGGTGGTTGTGATGACTGGTGCAACAGTGGTGGTGATGGTGGTGGTTGTGATGACTGGTGCAACAGTGGTGGTGATGGTGGTGGTGGTTGTGATGACTGGTGCAACAGTGGTGGTGGTGGTTGCTGTGATAACTGGTGTAACTATGGTGGTGATGATGATGGTGGCTGGTGTGACGACTGGTGTAATGTGGTGGTGGCTGTTGTTGTGATGACTGGTGCAACTGTAGTGGTGGTGGTTGTTGTGATGACTAGTGCAACAGTGGTGGTGGTTGTGATGGTAGTTGTGATGGCTGGTGCAACTGTGGTGGTGGTGGTGGTTGTGATGACTGGTGCAACTGTGGTGGTGGTGGTTGTGATTAGTGCAACTGTGGTGGTGGTTGTGGTTGGTGCAACTATGGTGGTGGTGGTTGTGATGACTGGTGCAACAGTGGTGGTGATGGTGGTTGTGATGACTGGTGCAACAGTGGTGATGATGTTGATGACTGACGCAACTGTGGTGGTGATGGTGGTGGTTGTGATGACTGGTGCAACAGTGATGGTGGTGGTTGTGATGACTGGCGCAACTGTGGTGGTGGTGGTTGTGATTGGTGCAACAGTAGTGGTGATGGTGGTGGTTGTGATGACTGGTGCAACTGTGGTGGTGGTAGTTGCTGTGATGATTGGTGCAACTGTGGTGGTGATGGTAGTGGTGGTTGTTGTGATGACTGGTGCAACAGTGGTGGTGGTTGCTGTGATGACTGGGGCAGCTGTGGTGGTGATGGTGGTGGTGGTTGTGATGTCTGGGGCAACTGTGGTGGTGGTGGTTGCTGTGATGACTGGTGTATGTGGTGGTGATGACTGGTGTAGTGGTGGTGGTTGTGGTAGTGTTTGTTGATGATAATGGTGGTGGTGGTTGCTGTGATGACTGGTGCAACTGTAGTGGTGGTGGTTGCTGTGATGACTGGTGCAACTGTGGTGGTGGTGGTGGTTGTGGTAGTGTTTGGTGGTGGTGGTGATGATGATGGTGGTTGCTGTGATGACTGGTGCAACTGTAGTGGTGATAAATTAGACACATGTGCAACTCTTGGGTATCTTTATTGAGGAAACGTTTCGCCACACAGTGGCTTCATCAGTCCATACAAAGGAGAATCTTGAAGAACAGGAGGAGAATGAGGTAATCAGTCCCTCAACCTTGAGTCGATGTGGTCAGTCCATCAATCTTGAATAGAATACGGCATACGTGCTGAGAAGGAGCTTATAAACCGTTGGCAGGAGAGGTGCAGCAGTCATAGGTGGTGTAACATTTGTTCAATGTTGAAGTAGGTCGTGCCCAAGAATTAGGCAAGCGAAGAATTCCCAAGTATTAAGATCCCAAGAGTTGCACATGTGTCTAATTTATCAACATGTCGGTTCTCTGAACCATTCATCTACAAACCTGTCAGACACTGCAACTTCTTGGGATCTTAATACTTGGGAATTCTTCGCTTGCCTAATTCTTGGGCACGACCTACTTCAACATTGAACAAATGTTACACCACCTATGACTGCTGCACCTCTCCTGCCAACGGTTTATAAGCTCCTTCTCAGCACGTATGCCGTATTCTATTCAAGATTGATGGACTGACCACATCGACTCAAGGTTGAGGGACTGATTACCTTCAACGCTTGCCCAACCTTTGGACGACGACCTACTTACACTAGTGGCAGGTCCCACTAAGATCCCGCCTCATCTCACCGCAGTATATAAACCACCTCTCTGGCCCTATGCTGCACTTACTACAAGAGTGATGGACTGAACACATCGAATCCAGGTTGAGGGACTGATTACCTCATACTTCTACTCTCCTTACCCATTTCTACTTTGTATTGGACTGATGAAGCCACTGTGTGGCGAAACGTTTCTTCAATAAAGATTCCCATGTGTTGCATAAGTGTCTCAATTCTTCAACTTGTCGGTTTTCAAAACCATTCATCACATCTGTCAGACACTGCAACATCATGGAATCTTGGTACAAAGACTTCAACGCTTGCCCAACCTTTGGACGACGACCTACTTACACTAGTGGCAGGTCCCACTAAGATCCCGCCTCCTCCTGCTTCAACTCATCTCACCGCAGTATATAAACCACCTCTCTGGCCCTATGCTGCACTTACTACAAGAGTGATGGACTGAACACATCGAATCCAGGTTGAGGGACTGATTACCTCATACTTCTACTCTCCTTACCCATTTCTACTTTGTATTGGACTGATGAAGCCACTGTGTGGCGAAACGTTTCTTCAATAAAGATTCCCATGTGTTGCATAAGTGTCTCATTTCTTCAACTTGTCGGTTTTCAAAACCATGCATCACATCTACCGGGTGGAGTTATAGAGTCTTGGGTAGCTTGGCAGGGGTATTGGACAAGTTGTGAGTAGACCTTCTGCAGTGTTCTATGTTCTTGTGTGGGATAGCGATGAAGAAGTTTCTTGGCGAGTGGTTCAGCTATGTTATAGAAGCCGTTGTTCTGGTTGAAATTGTTGGTTATAGAGATAAGCGATGATTCAATACCGAAGAATCCTGGAATTATCGCTTATCTCTATAACCAACAATTTCAACCAAAACAACGGCTTCTATAACATAGCTGAACCACTCGCCAAGAAACTTCTTCATCGCTATCCCACATAAGAACATAGAACACTGCAGAAGGTCTACTCACAACTTGTCCAATACCCCTGCCAAGTTACCCAAGACTCTATAACTCCACCCGGTAGATCATCAGATGCAGCATTCTCCACCTGACCTCAACATTCTGAACATGACTATAAATACTCCCGTACCTTCCACCCCAGGTAGATCTGTGTGTGACTTGAAAAAGCCCACTGTGTGGGTGAAACGTTGTCAATAAAGGATCACATTATACTGCATATGTGTTTATATTTCCATATCTCCCCTCATTCTACGTCTCTCCAGAGTTATTTCTTAAGGAAGTGAGGAATAACAGCTCAAAGTATTAATGTGAAAGATACAGAATACAGGTCTCCCTCAACATTTGCATTTTCAACTTTCGCGGGCTTCACACATTCGCGAATTCCCAACTGCCAAATCATATTTATGTTGAGGACATTGATAGAGTCATAATTCCCTACAAAACTCTGTAAATATGAAAAAACGGTCTCAGTTCCCCATCACAATGTTCTTTACAAGGAAACCTGCCACAACAGTCCCCATACCTTTACCCAAGGTCCTATCTATGCTAAAACCTTGGGTAGTTTCAAATTTAGGCCGGACAAATACATGAGTGAGAGGGATTAGACCCGATTGGGACCTGCATGTGAGTAAGTAGAATTATCCTTTGCAGAATTATCAAAGCCCACTGCTTGGGCAGAGTCTACTCTGCTAGTGGGTTGGATTTGTGAAGGACCTGCCTGGTGTGGGGATCAGACCTTGTGTCGTCAGACCTGCAAGCAGGTCTGACGACACAAGGAATGCCTGCGTACAACACCGTAATTCACACAACCACTTGATAAACTACAGAAACTCAAGACTTATCGCCACAGAAGACAACACTCAATACCGAAGAATCCTGGAATCATCACTTATTTCTATATCCGACAACTTCAACCAGAATAGTGGCTTCTATAACATAGCTGAACCACTTGCCAAGAAACTTCTTCATCGCTATCCCACATAAGAACACTGTAGAAGGTCTGCTCACAAACTTGTCCAGTCTCCTTTCCAAGCTACCCAAGTTTTTAGACTCTACAACCCAACTCGGTACATCATCAGATGTAGCATTCTTCACCTGACCTCAGCCGGACTATAAATACTCGCGTTCCTTCCACCCCAGGTAGTTCTGTTTGTGACTTGAAAAAGCCCACTGTGTGGGCGAAACGTAGTCAATAAAGGATCACATTATACTGCATTTGTGTTTATATTGCCATTGTGTCGGTATTTTATACCATTTATTTCCATACGAACATAAGAAAGGAGGAACACTGCAGCAGGCCTGATCCCCACACCAGGCAGGTCCTTCACAAATCCAACCCACCAACAGAACAAACGTTACCCAAGCAACAAGCGTTGACAATTCTATTTATTCATGTGCAAGTCCCGCCCAAATCCACCCCCCCCCACTCATGAACTCATCCAACCTAAATCCTAAACAACCCAAGGTTTTAGCTTTGATATTTCTATTTACTCACGTGCCAAACCCTTGGGTAGTTTAAAATTTGGGTTGGACAAACACACGAGTGGGAGGTGTTGGATTTGAGTGGGACTTGCACATGAGTAAATAGAATTATCAAAGCTTATTGCTTAGGTAGCATTGAAAATTGAGTTGGGAAAATATTCTGTTAGTGTGATAGATTTTGAGGGACCTGCCTTGTATGGGCCAACAAGCCTACTGATTATCAAAATGGCATACAATACCGACAGGTTGGTAGGTAAGACACATGGGCAAATGTTAGGCAACTTTAGTCCGAAACGTTTCGCCTACACAGTAGGCTTCTTCAGTCGAGTACAGAAAATAGGCAGGAGCAGTAGAGATGTAATTAGTCCACCCTTTAAGTCGTAGATTTGTGGTTGTCAGTCCCTCAGCCTGGAGTAGAGTCTGAAACAATCTGAAGAAATAACCAACAGTGTGGAGACTTATACTGTCGGAAGGAGAGGTGCATGGTGGTGATGGTTGTCATGGTGGTGACGGTGGTGATGGTGGTGAGGGTTGTCATGGTGATGGTGGTCATAATGATTGTTATGGTGGTCATGGTGATGGTGGTCATGGTGATGATTGTTATGGTGGTCATGGTGATGGTGGTCATGGTGATGGTGGTCATGGTGATGATTGTTATGGTGGTCATGGTGGTGGTGGGAGGTAAGGAAGAGAAGGAGAGTGGCACTCCCATGACTATCCCCCTTCACCCCCTCCCCAGGACCACCACCCTTCCCCCAGGCTCATCACTCCTCCCTCAGGATCATCACCCCTCCCCCAGGTTCATTCCTCCCCAGGCTCATCACCCCTCCCCCAGGCTCATCACCCCTCCCCCAGGTTCATTCCTCCCCAGGCTCATCACCCCTCCTCCAAGCCCGTCACCCCTTCTCCAGGATCATCACCCCTCCCCCAGGCTCATCACCCCTCCCCCAGGCTCATCACCCCTCCTCCAGTCTCATCACCCCTCCCCCAAGTTCATCACCCCTCCCCAGGCTCATTATCCCTCTCCCAGGCTCATCACCTCCCCCAGGTTCATCACCCCTCCCCCAGGCTCATCACCCCTCCTCCAAGCTTAACCCCTCCCTCAGCGTCATGGTCACGACGCCTCCCTCTCGTCTCACAGGAAATTGAACTACACTATTATCTTGTTGAGTTGTCAACCACCCACCACCCTCCACCCACAACCCTCAACCCACCACCCTGCACCCACCGCCCTCCACCATTTACCCACTCCCCACCACCTCCTACCCATCACCCTCTTCCCACCATCATCCACCCTGCACCACCCTCCACCCACCACTCTCTACCCACCACCTTCTACCATAACCCTCCACCCACAATCCTCTACCCTTCACTCACCACCCTCTACCCATCATCCTCCATCCACCCACCACCCTCAATCTACCACCCACCCACCACCTGCCACCCACTACCCTCCACCTATCACCTTCCCTCCACCCTTCACCCTCCATTCTTCACCCACCACTCCACCCACCACCCTCAATCCACCACCCACCCACCCTCCTTCCACCCTTCACCCACCATTCTCCATCCTCCACCCACAACCCTCAATCCACCACCCACCCACCACCTACCACCATCCACCCACTACCCTCCACCCACGACCCTTCCACCACCTTTCACTTACCACCCTCCACTCACTACCCACCACACACCACCCTCCATGTCAGCATAGCATATCTGAGTATCATAGTACCATCTATATATTTTATATATATGATCCCTTGCTAGGCCTAGGGGCTAGCATGTGACGTCACGTGGTGCCACATGTGAGCGTCAGTCACCCTGCTTCTCTCAGTTCCTGTATAGACCCACAGGCAAGAACAAGGTTAGGCTGGGCTTCCCCTCACGGCTCACCTAATTGTGATTGCTGGGGTCGAGACTCAGCTCCTGGCCCCGCCTCTTCACTGAGTGCTACTAGGTCCTCTCTCTTCCTGCTCCATGAGCTTTATCATACCTCATCTTAAAGCTATGTATGGTTCCTGCCTCCACTACCTCACTTGCTAGGCTATTCCACTTCCTGACTACTCTGAAGAAAAACTTCCTAACATCCCTTTGACTCATCTGGGTCTTCAACTTCCAATTGTGACCCCTTATTTCTGTGTCACCTCTCTGGAACATCCTGTCTCTGTCCATCTTGTCTATTCCAGGCGGTATTTTGTATGTTATCATGTCTCCCCTAACCCTTCAGTCCTCCAGTGTAGTCAGGCCAATTTCCCTCAACCTTTCTTCGTAGGACATTCCCCTTAGCTCTGGAACTAACTTTGTCGCAAACTTTTGCACTTTCTCTAATTTCTTGATGTGCTTGATCAAGTGTGGGTTCCAAACAGGTGTTGCATATTCCAATATGGGCCTGATGTACACGGTGTACAGTGTCCTGAACGAGTCCTTACTAAGGTATCGGAAAGCTATTCTCAGGTTTGCCAGGCGCCCATATGCCGCAGCAGTTATCTGGTTGATGTGTGCTTCCGGAGACGTGCTTGGTGTTATACTCACCCCAAGATCTTTCTTCCTGAGCGAGGTTTGCAGTCTTTGGCCACCTGGCCTATACTCCGTCTGCGGCTCTTTGACTAGTCTCTATTTTCCTGGGTCCTTTGCCTCCTGTATCTTTTCCATTCTCTGTTGCACTTAGTTTTTGCCTCCCTACACCTTTGGGTAACCAAGGACTCGCTTTGGTCTTCCCATTACTTCTATTGCCCTTGGGAACAAACCTTTCCTCTATCTCCCTGCATTTTGTTGCTACGTATTGTATCATTTCATTTACTGACTTTCCTGCCAATTCTCTGTCCCACTGAACCTCCTGCAGGAAGTTCCTCATACCTGTGTAGTCCCCCTTTTTATAGTTTGGCTTTTCCCATCCAACTCCTGTTACCCTCTCTACTTGTAATTCTACTATGTATTCAAAACACAGAACCATGTGATCACTAGCTCAGGGTGAACATAAGGTCCAGTCTTGCAGGTTCATCCTCCCCTCTCTCTCTTGTAGTGTCCTTAACATGTTGATGCATAAGGTTTTCCAGTACCACATCCATCATCTTGGCTCTCCATGTTTCGGGACCCCCGTGTGGCTCCAGGTTTTCCCAGTCGAATTCTTTGTGGTTGAAATCGCTCATAACCAGTAACTTTGCTCTGCTGGAGTGAGTTCTTCTTGCCACCTTGTCCAGTGTGCCCACCATTGCTCTGTTGCTCTCTTCATATTCCTCTCTTGGCCTCCTGCAGTTCTGTGGTGGATTATACATCACTACAATGACTATCTTATGTTCCCCAGACTGAAGTGTACCTACTATGTAGGTACACTTCCTCCAATCTCGTCCATGCCTTCCATTTCCTCAAATCTCCATCGGCCTTTTATGAGCAATGCAACCCCTCCTCCCCCTCTGCTCCTATCTTTCCTCAGGATCTGATATCCTGGTGGGAAGATTGCATCTGTTATTGTCTCAGTGAGTTTCGTTTCTGTGACTATGATGTCTGGGGACTTCTCATTGATTCTTTCATGCCACTCCTCATATTTATTTGTTATTCCATCCACATTCGTGTACCAAACCATCAGCTTCTTTTCTAATACTGTGGTCCTGGGAGAAGATTGGAGTTGGGGGATCGGGAGCCCTGGCAGGGGCCTATGGGGGGTTGCAATGGGGGTGGGGGCAGAGTTCCCACAGGGGGTTGCTGTATGGGTGGGGTTTGTGGTGTTGGGGTGGGGGCAGAGGGATCAGTGTGTGTATTGGTTTAGATTGTCTTGGGGTTGTCGCGGTTGGAGTCCTCCTGCAGGTGTTTCTGGAGGGTGTGTTTGCCCTTCCACCTGCATCTGGGTTCTGCTCATCTTTGTCATTTCCTGTCATTCCTCCTTTTATTTTTGTACTCTTTCAGTATCAACCTTTCCTCTTGTGTTCTGTCTTGATCGAGGTACACACTCTGGTACTCTTGTTTGTCTCTCAGTCGTGCTTTCTCCTGCAGAATCATGGTTCGAGTTAATTCTGCCTTGAAAATTACTTTGAGAGGCCGTTTCTGTCCCCTTGCAAACCACCCAATTCTCTGAAAATTTGCCACCTGGGTCATGTCGTCCTCACCTATTGCTTTTATACCTTCAATCACTTTTCTCCTGTTTCCTTTTATCATAAGTTTCCCCTTCAACTTCCTGGAGCCCGTAGACAAAAACTGATCTCGCCCTTTCCTCCTCCTCCCACTGTGTCTCCCATTGCGTCCTCTGAGGTGTTTTAGTTCCTTCCATTGGAGCGTTCCTTCAAGCCCTTCCCTGGCTGAGGCCTCTATGCTCAGTGGACTGTCTTTCCTGCTCAACTGTTTCTGGCATCTGCAAGTGTCTGTCTCTGCATATGTCATAGCCTCTTCATTGTCTTCAGACCTCTCATTTGCTCCTAGTGTGCTCCTCATCTTGGCCCCATGTGGATCTGATAGAGCCCTTATATGCAGTATAGCATCTATGCTCCCTCCAGGCCCCTTGTCTGTGCCTGATGCAGAAGTTACTGATGTTATATCAGTACCATCATTTTTCTCTTTAAGCTGTTTCAGGTTTCTCAGTTCCTCTTGTAAGCACTGTATCTTAGCTTCTGCTTCTATGGCTTGTTGCTCCCACTTCCTGCTCTCTGCAGCTATCCTCTCCTTCATTTTCCTGCCAAGCTCTTCTAGTTTCCTTCCCCAGACTTCCTCCCTTTTTTTTGAGCTCTGCCTCCCAGTCTTCCCTCCCAGGTTCCACCAGACCCCTGGTTCTCGACCCTCTTGGGTAACCCATTGAACCCCAGAACAAGCCTGTGAGCTTCCAAGTGGGAGTTTGTGATAGCTGGGTGTTGTAGGGAGGGGAAGGGGGACAGGGCAGGGGAGAGAAGGGTATGAGGTGAGAGGGGGGGACAGCGGCAGGGAGAGATTTACGGGGTACTAGGGGATATACCGAGGGCAGGGGAGAAGGATAAGATGTGGGAGGGAGGGGGAAAGCGGCAGGGAGAGATTAGGGGGGAGAGAGAGAGAGAAAGAGAGAAAGAGGGGGAGAGAGGGAGAAAGGGAGAGGGGGAGAGAGAGAGAGAGAGAGGAAGAGTGATAGGGTGTAGGAGGAGGAGGAAGGGGTGAGGAGGGAGGAAATAGAAGTAACCTGCAAATACAAGTGTTACCAGCCATACCCAAGTGTATTACTACACCAGCTTTATCTCCTAGAACCTCCACGTTACATCCACTCACAACCCTCCACTCACCACCCTCCAAACACCACCCTACACACACCACCCTCCACTCACCACACACCATCCTCCACCAACTACCCTCCATCCACCACCCTCCACTCACTACCATCCACCCTCCACTCACTACCCTCCACTCACCACTCTCCACTCACCACCCTCCACTCACCACACACCACCAACCACTCACTACCCTCCACTCACCACACACCACCAACCACTCACTATCCTCCACTCACCACACACTACCCTCCACTCACCACACACCACCCTCCACTCACCACACACCACCCTCCACTCACCACACACCACCCTCCACTCACCACACACCACCAACCACTCACTACCCTCCACTCACCACACACCACCAACCACTCACTACCCTCCACTCACCACACACCACCCTCCACTCACCACACACCACCCTCCACTCACCACACACCACCCTCCACTCACCACACACCACCCTCCACTCACCACACACCACCCTCCACTCACCACACACCACCCTTCACTCAATACCCTCCACTCACCACACACCACCCTCCACTCACTACACACCACCCTCCACTCACTACCCTCCACTCACCACCCTCCACTCACCACACACCACCCTCCACTCACTACACACCACCCTCCACTCACTACCCTCCACTCACCACACACCACCCTCCACTCACCACACACCACCCTCCACTCACTACCCTCCACTCACCACACACCACCCTCCACTCACTACCCTCCACTCACCACACACCACCCTCCACTCACTACCCTCCACTCACCACACACCACCCTCCACTCACTACCCTCCACTCACCACACACCACCCTCCACTCACTACCCTCCACACACCACACACCACCCTCCTCTCACCACACCACCCTCCACTCACTACCCTGCGCTCACCACACACCACTCTCCACTCACTACCCTCCACTCACCACACACCACCCTCCACTCACTACCCTCCACTCACCACACACCACCCTCCACTCACTACCCTCCACACACCACCCTCCACTCACTACCCTCCACTCACCACACACCACCCTCCACTCATCACACACCACCCTCCACTCATCACACACCACCCTCCACTCACTACCCTCCACTCACCACACACCACCCTCCACTCACCACACACCACCCTCCACTCACTACCCTCCACTCACCACACACCACCCTCCACTCACTACCCTCCACTCACCACACACCACCCTCCACTCACCACACACCACCCTCCACTCACTACCCTCCACTCACCACACACCACCCTCCACTCACCACACACCACCCTCCACTCACCACACACCACCCTCCACTCACTACCCTCCACTCACCACACCACCCTCCACTCACCACACCACCCTCCACTCACTACCCTCCACTCACCACACCAACCTCCACTCACCACACACCACCCTACACTCACTACCCTCCACTCACCACCCTCCACTCACCACACACCACCCTCCACTCACCACACACCACCCTCCACTCACTACTCCACTCACCACACACCACACACCACCCTCCACTCACTACTCCACTCACCACACATCACCCTCCACTCACTACTCCACTCACCACACACCACCCTCCACTCACCACACACCACCCTCCAGTCACTACCCTCCACTCACCACACACCACCCTTCACTCACCACACACCACCCTCAACTCACCACACACCACCCTCCACTCACTACCCTCCACTCACCACACCACCCTCCACTCACCACCCTCCACTAACTACCCTCCACTCACCACAAACCACCCTCCACTCACTACCCTCCACTCACCACACACCAACCTCCACTCACCACACACCACCCTACACTCACTACCCTCCACTCACCACCCTCCACTCACCGTCCTCCACTCACCACACACCACCCTCCACTCACCACACACCACCCTCCACTCACCACCCTCCACTCACTACTCCACTCACCACACACCACCCTCCACTCACTACTCCACTCACCACACACCACCCTCCACTCACCACACACCACCCTCCAGTCACTACCCTCCACTCACCACACACCACCCTCAACTCACCACACACCACCCTCCAGTCACTACCCTTCACTCACCACACACCACCCTCAACTCACCACACACCACCCTCCACTCACTACCCTCCACTCACCACACCACCCTCCACTCACTACCCTCCACTCACCACACACCAACCTCCACTCACCACACACCACCCTACACTCACTACCCTCCACTCACCACCCTCCACTCACCGCCCTCCACTCACAACACACCACCCTCCACTCACTACTCCACTCACCACACACCACCCTCCACTCACTACTCCACTCACCACACACCACCCTCCACTCACTACTCCACTCACCACACACCACCCTCCACTCACTACCCTCCACTCACCACACACCACCCTCCACTCACTACCCTCCACTCACCACACACCACCCTCCACTCACCACACACCACCCTCCACTCACTACCCTCCACTCACCACACACCACCCTCCACTCACCACACACCACCCTCCACTCACTACCCTCCACTCACTACCCTCCACTCACCACACACCACCCTCCACACACTACCCTCCACGCACCACACACACACCACCCTCCACCACACACCCTCCACTCACCACACACCACCCTCCACTCACTACCCTCCACTCACCACACACCACTCTCCACTCACTACCCTCCACTCACCACACACCACCCTCCACTCACTACCCTCCACTCACCACACACCACCCTCCACTCACTACCCTCCACTCACCACACACCACCCTCCACTCACCACACACCACCCTCCACTCACTACCCTCCACTCACCACACACCACCCTCCACTCACTACCCTCCACTCACCACACACCACCCTCCACACACCACCCTCCACTCACCACCCTCCACTCACCACACACCACCCTCCACTCACCACACACCACCCTCCACTCACCACACACCACCCTCCACTCACTACCATCCACCCTCCATTCACTACCCTCCACTCACCACTCTCCACTCCACTCACTACCCTCCACTCACCACCCTCCACTCACCACCCTCCACTCACCACACACCACCCTTCACTCACCACACACCACCCTCCACTCACTACCCTCCACTCACGACCCTCCACTCACCACACACCACCCTCCACTCACCACACACCACCCTCCACTCACCACACACCACCCTCCACTCACTACCCTCCACTCACCACACACCACCCTCCACTCACCACCCTCCACTAACTACCCTCCACTCACTACCCTCCACTCACCACACACCACCCTCCACTCACTACCCTCCACTCACCACACACCACCCTCCACTCACCCTCCACCACCCCCCACTCACCACACACCACCCTCCACTCACTACCCTCCACTCACCACACACCACCCTCCACTCACCACATACCACCCTCCACTCACCACACACCACCCTCCACTCACCACACACCACCCTCCACTCACCACACACCACCCTCCACTCACTACCCTCCACTCACCACACACCACCCTCCACTCACCACACACCACCCTCCACACACTACCCTCCACTCACGACCCTCCACTCACCACACACCACCCTCCACTCCCTACCCTCCACTCACCACACACCACCCTCCACTCACCACACACCACCCTCCACTCACTACCCTCCACTCACCACACACCACCCTCCACTCACTACCCTCCACTCACCACACACCACCCTCCACTCACCACACACCACCCTCCACTCACCACACACCACACACCGCCCTCCACTCACCACACACCACCCTCCACACACCACCCTCCACTCACCACACACCACCCTCCACTCACCACACACCACCCTCCACTCACCACACACCACCCTCCACTCACCACACACCACCCTCCACTCACCACATACCACCCTCCACTCACCACACACCACCCTCCACTCACCACACACCACCCTCCACACACCACCCTCCACACACTACCCTCCACACACTACCCTCCACTCACTACCCTCCACTCACCACACACCACCCTCCACACACCACCCTCCACACACCACCCTCCACACACCACCCTCCGCACACCCCACCCTCCACTCACCACACACCACCCTCCACTCACCACACACCACCCTCCACTCACTACCCTCCACTCACCACACACCACCCTCCACTCACCACACACCACCCTCCACTCACCACACACCACCCTCCACTCACCACACACCACCCTCCACTCACCACACACCACCCTCCACTCACCACACACCACCCTCCACTCACCACATACCACCCTCCACTCACTACCCTCCACTCACCACACACCACCCTCCACTCACTACCCTCCACTCACCACACACCACCCTCCACTCACCACATACCACCCTCCACTCACCACACACCACCCTCCACTCACCACACACCACCCTCCACTCACCACACACCACCCTCCACTCACCACATACCACCCTCCACTCACCACTCACCACCCTCCACTCACCACACACCACCCTCCACTCACCACACACCACCTTCCACTCACTACCCTCCACTCACCACACACCACCCTCCACTCACTACCTTCCACTCACCACACACCACCCTCCACTCACTATCCTCCACTCACCACACTCCACCCTCCACTCACCACTCACCACAGACCACCCTCCACTTACCACCCTCCACTCACCACACACCACCCTCCACTCACTACCCTCCACTCACCACACACCACCCTCCACTCACCACACACAACCCTCCACTCACTACCCTCCACTCACCACACACCACCCCCCACTCATTACCCTCCACTCACTACACACCACCCTCCACTCACTGCCCTCCACTCACCACACACCACCCTCCACTCACTACCCTCCACTCACCACATACCACCCTCCACTCACTACCCACCACACTCCACTCACAACCCTCCACTCACCACTCCACTCCACACCCTCCACTCACTACCCTCCACTCACCACATACCACCCTCCACTCACTACCCTCCACTCACCACTCACTACCCTCCACTCACTACCCTCCACTCACCACATACCACCCTCCACTCACCACACACAACCCTCCACTCACTACCCTCCACTCACCACATACCACCCTCCACTCACTACCCTCCACTCACCACATACCACCCTCCACTCACCACACACAACCCTCCACTCACTACCCTCCACTCACCACATACCACCCTCCACTCACTACCCTCCACTCACCACATACCACCCTCCACTCACCACACACAACCCTCCACTCACTACCCTCCACTCACCACATACCACCCTCCACTCACTACCCTCCACTCACCACATACCACCCTCCACTCACCACACACCACCCTCCACTCACCACACACCACCCTCCACTCACTACCCTCCACTCACCACATACCACCCTCCACTCACTACCCTCCACTCACCACACACCACCCTCCACTCACTACCCTCCACTCACCACATACCACCCTCCACTCACTACCCTCCACTCACCACTCACTACCCTCCACTCACCACACACCACCCTCCACTCACCACACTCACACCCTCCCTCCACCCTCACTACCCTCCCTCCACTCACCACACATACCACCCTCCACTCACATACCACCCTCCACTCCACCCTCCACTCACCACATACCACCCTCCCTCACCACACACACTCACTCACACACCACCCTCCACTCACTACCCTCCACTCCACTCACCACACACCACTTTCCACACACCACCCTCCACTCACTACCCTCCACTCACACATACCACCCTCCACTCACCACACACCACACTCCACACACCACACACCACCCTCCACTCACCACACACCACCCTCCACTCACCACACACCACCCTCCACTCACCACACACAACCCTCCACTCACTACCCTCCACTCACCACACACCACCCCCCACACAGTACCCTCCACTCACAACACACCACCCTCCACACACACCACCCTCCACTCACCACACACCACCCTCCACTCACCACACACCACCCTCCACTCACCACACACCACCCTCCACTCACCACACACCACCCTCCACTCACCACACACCACCCTCCACTCACCACACACCACCCTCCACTCACCACACACAACCCTCCACTCACCACACACAACCCTCCACTCACTACCCTCCACTCACCACATACCACCCTCCACTCACCACACACCACCCTCCACTCACCACACACCACCCTCCACTCACCACACACCACCCTCCACTCACCACACACCACCCTCCACTCACTACCCTCCACACACCACACACCACCCTCCACACACCACCCTCCACTCACTACCCTACACTCACCACACACCACCCTCCACTCACTACCCTCCACTCCACTCACCACACACCACTTTCCACACACCACCCTCCACTCACCACACACCACACACCGCCCTCCACTCACCACACACCACCCTCCACCCACCACACACCCACCCTCACCACACACCACACTCACTACCCTCCACTCACCACACACCACCCTCCACACACCACCCTCCACTCACCACACACCACCCTTCACACACCACCCTCCACTCACCACACACCACCCTCCACACACCACCCTCCACTCACCACACACCACCCTCCACTCACTACCCTCCACTCACCACCCTCCACTCACCACCCTCCACTCACCACACACTACCTTCCACCATCCTCTACCCTCCACTCACCCCCCTCCCCTCACCACACACCACCTTCCACTCACCACCCTACCCTCACCACACGCCACGCCACCCTCCACTCACCACAAACCACCCTCAACTACCCTCCATCCACCACCCTCCACCCATTACCCTTCTCCCTCCGTACACCATCCACAAACATCTGCATGAGACAGCTCTTGTGAACTGGGAGCGTACGGGTAATCAGGTTTGATTCGGGGAAGGAGAAGAGGTACCTCCAATGCCTGAAATCGAGAGCCCTTGAATAACATCAAGGCACCGGCCTTTAAGGCTACAGGCGCACTGCTCCACTACCACTGTAATTAATGGCGCATGCTATCTTGAGAGCCATGGTGGGGGGAGGGAGGGGAGGAGAGATGGAGGGATGGATGGAGAGGTGATAGGGAGGGGGAGAGAGGGAGACGTGGAGGAGAGGGAGGGTTGGAGGATGGAGGGGGAGGTAGGGTAGGTGGGGAGGGAGGGGGCAAATGGAGGAGAGGGAGGGTTTGAGGATGGAGGGGGAGGTAGGGTGGGTGGGGGAAGGGAGTGAGACATGGAGCAGAGGGAGGGTTGGAGGATGGAGGGGGAGGTAGTGTAGGTAGGGGAAGGAAGGGAGATATGGAGGAGAGGGAGGCTGGGAGGATGGAGGGGGGTAGGGTAGGTGGGGGAGGGAGGGAGGCATGGAGGAGAGGGAGAATTGGGAGATGGAGGGGGAGGTAGGGTAGGTGGAGGAGGGAGTCATGGAGGAGGTAGGGGGTGGAAGGGTTGGAGGGGGAGGGAGGGAGACATGGAGGAGAGGGAGGCTGGGAGGATGGAGGAGGGAGGTAGGGTAGTTGGGGGCAGGAAGGGAGACATGGAGGAGAGGGAGGCTGGGAGGATGGAGGGGGAGGTAGGGTAGTTGGGGGAGGAAGGGAGACATGGAGGAGAGGGAGGCTGGGAGGATGTAGGGGGGGTAGGGTAGTTGGGGGGAGGGAGACATGGAGGAGAGGGAGGCTGGGAGGATGTAGGGGAGGTAGGGTAGTTGGGGGGAGGAAGGGAGACATGGAGGAGAGGGAGGCTTCGAGGATGGAGGGGGAGGTAGGGTAGTTGGGAGGAGGAAGGGAGACATGGAGGAGAGGGAGGCTGGGAGGATGGAGGGGGGAGGTAGGGTAGTTGGGGAGAGGGAGGGAGACATGGAGGAGAGGGAGGCTGGGAGGATGGAGGGGGGTAGGGTAGGTGGGGGAGGGAGGGAGGCATGGAGGAGAGGGAGAATTGGGAGATGGAGGGGGTGGTAGGGTAGGTGGAGGAGGGAGTCATGGAGGAGAGGGAGGATTGGAGGAGGTAGGGGGTGGAAGGGTAGGAGGGGGAGGGAGGGAGACATGGAGGAGAGAGAGGCTGGGAGGATGGAGGAGGGAGGTAGGGTAGTTGGGGGGAGGAAGGGAGACATGGAGGAGATGGAGGCTGGGAGGATGGAGGGGGAGGTAGGGTAGTTGGGGGGAGGAAGGGAGACATGGAGGAGAGGGAGGATGGGAGGATGTAGGGGGAGGTAGGGTAGTTGGGGGGAGGAAGGGAGACATGGAGGAGAGGGAGGCTGGGAAGATGGAAGGGGGAGGTAGGGTAGTTGGGGGGAGGAAGGGAGACATGGAGGAGAGGGAGGCTGGAAGATGGAGGGGGAGGTAGGGTAGTTGGGGGGAGGAAGGGAGACATGGAGGAGAGGGAGGTTGGGAGGATGTAGGGGGAGGTAGGGTAGTTGGGGGGAGGAAGGGAGACATGGAGGAGAGGGAGGCTGGGAGGATGGAGGGGGGGGGTTGGGTAGTTGGGGGGAGGAAGGGAGACATGGAGGAGAGGGAGGCTGGGAAGATGGAGGCGGAGGTAGGGTAGTTGGGGGGAAGGGAGACATGGAGGAGAGGGAGGCTGGGAAGATGGAGGGGGGAGGTAGGGTAGTTGGGGGGGAAGGGAGACATGGAGGAGAGGGAGGCTGGGAAGATGGAGGGGGAGGTAGGGTAGTTGGGGGAGGAAGGGAGACATGGAGGAGAGGGAGGCTGGGAAGATGGAGGGGGAGGTAGGGTAGTTGGGGGGGAAGGGAGACATGGAGGAGAGGGAGGCTGGGAAGATGGAGGGGGGAGGTAGGGTAGTTGGGGGGGAACGGAGACATGGAGGAGAGGGAGGCTGGGAAGATGGAGGGGGAGGTAGGGCAGTTGGGGGAGGAAGGGAGACATGGAGGAGAGGGAGGCTGGGAAGATGGAGGGGGAGGCTAGGGTAGTTGGGGGGAGGAAGGGAGACATGGAGGAGAGGGAGGCTGGGAAGATGGAGGGGGAGGTAGGGTAGTTGGGGGGAGGAAGGGAGACATGGAGGAGAGGGAGGCTGGGAAGATGGAGGGGGAGGTAGGGTAGTTGGGGGGAGGAAGGGAGACATGGAGGAGAGGGGGGCTGGGAAGATGGAGGGGGAGGTAGGGTAGTTGGGGGGAGGAAGGGAGACATGGAGGAGAGGGAGGCTGGGAAGATGGAGGGGGAGGTAGGGTAGTTGGGGGGAGGAAGGGAGACATGGAGGAGAGGGGGGCTGGGAAGATGGAGGGGGAGGTAGGGTAGTTGGGGGGAGGAAGGGAGACATGGAGGAGAGGGAGGCTGGGAAGATGGAGGGGGAGGTAGGGTAGTTGGGGGGAGGAAGGGAGACATGGAGGAGAGGGAGGCTGGGAAGATGGAGGGGGAGGTAGGGTAGTTGGGGGGAGGAAGGGAGACATGGAGGAGAGGGAGGCTGGGAAGATGGAGGGGGAGGTAGGGTAGTTGGGGGGAGGGAGACATAGAGGAGTGGGAGGCTGGGAAGATGGAGGGGGAGGTAGGGTAGTTGGGGGAGGAAGGGAGACATGGAGGAGAGGGAGGCTGGGAAGATGGAGGGGGGAGGTAGGGTAGTTGGGGGGAAGGGAGACATGGAGGAGAGGGAGGCTGGGAAGATGGAGGGGGAGGTAGGGCAGTTGGGGGGAGGAAGGGAGACATGGAGGAGAGGGAGGCTGGGAAGATGGAGGGGGAGGTAGGGTAGTTGGGGGGAGGAAGGGAGACATGGAGGAGAGGGAGGCTGGGAAGATGGAGGGGGAGGTAGGGTAGTTGGGGGGAGGAAGGGAGACATGGAGGAGAGGGAGGCTGGGAAGATGGAGGGGGAGGTAGGGTAGTTGGGGGGAGGAAGGGAGACATGGAGGAGAGGGGGGCTGGGAAGATGGAGGGGGAGGTAGGGTAGTTGGGGGGAGGAAGGGAGACATGGAGGAGAGGGAGGCTGGGAAGATGGAGGGGGAGGTAGGGTAGTTGGGGGGAGGAAGGGAGACATGGAGGAGAGGGGGGCTGGGAAGAGGGAGGGGGAGGTAGGGTAGTTGGGGGGAGGAAGGGAGACATGGAGGAGAGGGAGGCTGGGAAGATGGAGGGGGAGGTAGGGTAGTTGGGGGGAGGAAGGGAGACATGGAGGAGAGGGAGGCTGGGAAGATGGAGGGGGAGGTAGGGTAGTTGGGGGGAGGAAGGGAGACATGGAGGAGGGGGAGGTAGGGTAGTTGGGGGGAGGGAGACATAGAGGAGTGGGAGGCTGGGAAGATGGAGGGGGAGGTAGGGTAGTTGGGGGAGGAAGGGAGACATGGAGGAGAGGGAGGCTGGGAAGATGGAGGGGGAGGTAGGGTAGTTGGGGGAGGGGAGACATGGAGGAGAGGGAGGCTGGGAAGATGGAGGGGGAGGTAGGGTAGTTGGGGGGAGGAAGGGAGACATGGAGGAGAAGGAGGCTGGGAAGATGGATGGAGGGGGAGGTAGGGTAGTTGGGGGGTGGAAGGGAGACATGGAGGAGAGGGAGGCTGGGAAGATGGAGGGGGAGGTATGGTAGTTGGGGGGAGGAAGGGAGACATGGAGGAGATGGAGGCTGGGAAGATGGAGGGGGGGAGGTAGGGTAGTTGGGGGAGGAAGGGAGACATGGAGGAGAGGGAGGCTGGGAAGATGGAGGGGGAGGTAGGGTAGTTGGGGGGAGGAAGGGAGACATGGAGGAGAGGGAGGCTGGGAAGATGGAGGGGGAGGTAGGGTAGTTGGGGGGAGGGAGACATGGAGGAGAGGGAGGCTGGGAAGATGGAGGGGGAGGTAGGGTAGTTGGGGGGAGGAAGGGAGACATGGAGGAGAGGGAGGCTGGGAAGATGGATGGGGAGGTAGGGTAGTTGGGGGGAGGAAGGGAGACATGGAGGAGAGGGAGGCTGGGAGGATGGAGGGGGAGGTAGGGTAGTTGGGGGGAGGAAGGGAGACATGGAGGAGAGGGAGGCTGGGAAGATGGAGGGGGAGGTAGGGTAGTTGGGGGAGGGGAGACATGGAGGAGAGGGAGGCTGGGAAGATGGAGGGGGAGGTAGGGTAGTTGGGGGGAGGAAGGGAGACATGGAGGAGAGGGAGGCTGGGAAGATGGAGGGGGAGGTAGGGTAGTTGGGGAGAGGAAGGGAGACATGGCGGAGAGGGAGGCTGGGAAGATGGAGGGGGAGGTAGGGTAGTTGGGGGGAGGAAGGGAGACATGGAGGAGAGGGAGGCTGGAAAGATGGAGGGGGAGGTAGGGTAGTTGGGGGGAGGAAGGGAGACATGGAGGAGAGGGAGGCTGGGAAGATGGAGGGGGAGGTAGGGTAGTTGGGGGGAGGAAGGGAGACATGGAGGAGAGGGATCATGGAGGAGAGGGAGGCTGGGAAGATGGAGGGGGAGGTAGGGTAGTTGGGGGGAGGAAGGGAGACATGGAGGAGAGGGAGGCTGGGAAGATGGAGGGGAGGTAGGGTAGTTGGGGGAGGAAGGGAGACATGGAGGAGAGGGAGGCTGGGAAGATGGAGGGGGAGGTAGGGTAGTTGGGGGAGGAAGGGAGACATGGAGGAGAGGGAGGCTGGGAAGATGGAGGGGGAGGTAGGGTAGTTGGGGGAGGAAGGGAGACATGGAGGAGAGGGAGGCTGGGAAGATGGAGGGGGAGGTAGGGGTAGAGTGACAGGGAGGGAAGATGTGGTAATATTAATTAAAGTACAGTAACATTCCATTTGTATAATTATAATTATGGTATATAATGGCGTGTATAAATTTTTAACCCAGCAATGTATTTTGACTTGGTGTCCTGTAGCTCGGTTGGTAGCGCACTCAGCTCACACTGAAGGCTGTGGTTCGATCCCCTGTACGGGTGGAAACGTTAGGACATGTTTCCTTAAGACACCTGCTGTACCTGTTCACTTAGCAGTAAAATAGGTACCTGGGTTTTAGTCGACTGGTGTGGGTGGCATCCTGGGGGATGGTAGAATACTTTAGACAGGGCTGGGTTTTGAAGTGAACTGAGGTAGGATATCAGTCTTAGCCGGAGAAATTTCTGTGTAAAAAGAAAAAACTCTTCCCTTTCTGTAACCTCATATATTAGGTACTTTTTAACTTTCCTTCTAGATTGGTTTATTTGAAAACTTGCCTTGACCTAGTCAGGCAACACCCTTCCACTCTTTTATTACTGTGTAATAGAAGGTGTTTGATCCTGGTCATCTTCTGTACTGTACTTTTTTACAAAATTGTGCTCACTTACCCTAGTATCATAGTGACTTTGGTTCCTTAACCTTGACAAAATTTGCAACAGCCTATTCTGGAAATTGTGACCAATTTTGTAAATATGACTTACCATTATCTGCAACATTAAATCTTTCCAATTGTTGTAATTCATCTTGGCCTACATGTTCTCTTGGACCCAGGCCCAGGATGAATCTTATTTTGAGCAGTTTCTAGTCTTTCAGGTTTTTTATTAGCACAGAGTACCACGAAGGACAAGGTTAGCTTAGGTAAGATTCGTCAGGAATCAGGACAAGTGTTTCCTGACGTGGGTCTTAGTCATACGATGACCCGCCGCTGGAGATTTCGGTCATCTGGTCGAGGCCTTCCGCTGGCTTACCGGTTCACCCCTCTAAAAATTAATGGACATAGTTTCAACCATAGTATGTGTGTGTGTGTGTATGTGTGTATATATATATATATATATATATATATATATATATATATATATATATATATATATATATATATATATATATATTTATATAATGTATATATCCTAGGTAGTAGGTTGGTAGACAGCAACCGCCCAGGGAGGTACTACCGTCCTGCCAAGTGAGTGTAAAACGAAAGCCTGTAATTGTTTTACATGATGGTAGGATTCCTGGTGTGCTTTTTTGTCTCATAAATATGCAAGATTTCAGGTATGTCTTGCTACTTCTACTTACACTTAGGTTACACTACACATACATGTACAAGCATATATATACACACCTCTCTGGGTTTTCTTCTATTTTCTTTCTAGTTCTTGTTCTTGTTTATTTCCTCTTATCTCCATGGGGAAGTGGAACAGAATTTTTCCTCCGTAAGCCATGCGTGTTGTAAGAGGCGACTAAAATGCCGGGAGCAAGGGGCTAGTAACCTCTTGTATATATTACTAAATGTAAATGGAGAAAATTTCGTTTTTCCTTTTGGGCCACCCCGCCTCGGTGGGATACGGCCGGTGTGTTGATATATATATATATATATGTATATATATATATATATATATATATATATATATATATATATATATATATATATATGTATATATATATATATATATATATATATATATATATATATATATATATATATATATATATATATATATATATATGTTGTTTTACTTTCTATTGTATCTTTGTTAATGTTTTGTCAATGTATTTTGTCTTTAAATAAAATATATTTTAAATATAGGGGGTGGTAGGAGAAAATTTTCAAACAGCTTCAGGGAGAACCTTGAGTTTTTCCTGAAGCAAGCTCATTCTTTTCTCTGAGGGTGAGGGTCCCTAGGACAGTTCTAGTTGTGGTACCTCCCTATATTTTATATATATATATATATATATATATATATATATATATATATATATATATATATATATATATATATATATATATATGTAGAGGAAGAACAAGAATCATCTACATGACATTGTAGAAGAACTAGACATAGTAAGTTTATCCAGGTATACACAAATACAGTTACATAGATTATTATACATAGCAACATGTGTAAAGAACCTAGGATAACCCAAAATAAGTCAGAGTGGCTTATTTTCATTGGGAACTTTAACCTGGCATTTGTTTTTTTAACTGTATTGTTGACTATCAATTTTCCAGACCTGGATGGATCAAAGGGTATACTAGGTATTTCACCGAGGATACTGTTGTGATGGGTTACCATTACACACAACATTAAAATAATTTACCCTTTTCAGTATATGTTTTTTTTTTTGTCAAAGAGCATAGATTCTGTTTTTTCTAAGTGTAGCGATAGTTTATTATCTGGTATCATTTGCTACAGTACTCTAGTTCCAGTGACAGTACATTACACTGTGTAATGATCAACATATAATACAATTTTACACTCAACACTGATGGTCGTGTCAGTCACATAACACAAAAGTAGTAGGGGACCCAGAATGCTCCTGTGTGAAACGCATATTGTCGGCAGGGGTTCTGATTTTACATTATTAACTTGACAATTTGTTTCTTGTCGCTCATGTAAGACTTGAATCACTCTACAAAGACTGTCGATAGCTCGTAGTTCCTTACATAATGTGTTATGGTTAACTATATCAAATGCCCTTTACAAGTCTAGGGTCACCATGCCTGTTATATTCTCTAACGACATTTAAGTTGTCGAGTAGACCGTCAGATTTACTCAAGATATAACGGTTGAGTAAGGTCTGAAACCTGATTGTATGTTATTGCTTTTCAGAATTTTATTTACTTGATAATAAACTGTTTTGTCTAGAATTTTTGGACATCACACTGAATATACTAACAACCCTATAATTGCCGAGATATGACTTTTTTTTTTTTTTTTTTTTTTTTTTTTTTTTTTTTTTTTTTTTTTTTTTGCAAATGGGAGTAACTCTGACACGGTATTAGTGGTGATGGATAAATTTATTATGTGAGCTGTGGGGACTGGCATTTCAGAGGAATCATCATTTAGAAATTTGGCTGAGATGTTATCTGGTCCCGTGCTTTTAGCTGGGTTTAACTTGCTTAGTTCTTTCCGCACATAATACACTCCTGATAGTTGGAAACTGAAGTGAGACCTTTAGTACTGTACTAAGTTTTAAAATTATTGGTGTTTGTGTGTTGAAGTTATTTGATGCGTCAGGCATTTTCCTGACAAATGGTGATGCAACAGTGTGTAGAATGAATCGAAACAATTTCAACCTGATATACTTTGTGGTACACCTTGTTACACAAATAACCCGCACATAAAAGAAACAACGTTTTCGACTTGGACCATTGACAAAGTCACATACTTTGTCAATGGTCCAAGTACGAAACGTCGTCGTAAGCTTCTGTCTTTTATGTGCGGGTTATTTGTGTATCGTTCCAGTCACGGTATTGTGCCTTTTTGTTATTTATGTACACCTTGTTATCAGTATCTAGCACTATGTTAGATTAGTATACCTTTAGGTTAGGTTAGATATAGATAGTGATAAAATACACATGGAAGGCACTTGAGGATCGGGTCCCCAATCAACAAATTACCGTAAGAAAAGAATGAAAAATACGGGAAGAAGTGAAAAGCTTTTAGTTGTTGCCATAGCTCTCTAGCACTGTTTCTGTATTCTTCGATTTTCCAGCACTAGGGCTTAGCATTTGGTCATTTTATAAGCGTGTGTACTTTATTGCATACCCTGTGAGGCGAGGAAGAAAGTGAAGAAAACGCTGGAACAGCTTGCCTGTTTGTCCTAAACCTTTCCAGCAACTGGTCGCTGAATTTCATATTAACTGATATCTCATCAATTTTCCAGGATTCACTTCTTTTTGACCTAACCATTTTTATTGGTACAATATCAAGAATGACGATGAATGTGGTACTAAATTGTTCCCAGCCATCATTTACAACTATGGAACTTGTTATTGTAGTCTAGTCACAGTTTTGTTGTTTCATTGTGTGATTTTACAGTAATTTATAGCTGATCTTAATATCTTCTGCTGGCCTATACGTTCTCTGATAATTTTTCTGGTTCAGTAAGTGGTAAGTTGGCCACTATGGAAATCATGTTTTACATAACAGTTGCGTATTGAGTGGTTAAATGTGGTGGTGGCTGACAACTATTTAATCAGATGTGATGATTCTGGAGGATGAACTTACAGCAACAAATTTTAATAATAGTATGAATATTGAAATATCGATTTTCATTTGATAATTTATAAATATCTCATGTAACAGGTTTCAAGCTTTCTTATTTAGAGAAAGCTTTAGACTTTTTGTGTAGATTCCAATTTGCAAAATTTCACTTGTTATTGGCTGTTCTTGTTTAATAGCTCAATGTGGATACTACAAATTTCAACTTCTTAAAATAATAAAAAATATCATATTTTTCTACAGCATTATAGAACATTTAATACGGATTATAACAGAAGAGTGAGTACCAACTGAAAATTAGCGTTTTATGGCGTTTATAACTTTCAGGGGTTTGCCTGTACTGCCAGGCATGCATCCTGAACACGTTCCAAAGTTCCTGCTGGTTGTCCTCATCCCTTCTGTAACCCTCAGATTTCTAATGATCCTACAGGTAAAAATCCATGGTGACCAGCACACTTTAGCCGTGTGGCCAGAGATTACAATGATGTACTGTATCCGGAGCAGGGCATTGAATGACGTAGCTCAGTTGCATGACCTCCTAGGTCAATGGACCTAAACTCCACTGGATTTTTACCTTTGGGACCAGTTGAAGACCGAGGTTTATAAAAGAGATGTGGACAGCCAGCAGGAACTTTGGAACGTGTTTAAGATGCATGGCTGGCAGTGCGGGCAAATCCTGGTGTGTTCGAGTGCGTTCATCAGTACTATGAGTGTCATGCTGTTGCAGGTGCGGGAATGGTAGAGCAACCATTGAACATTTATTCTGTAAACACACCATTGTCAAATCTCTTGTAGTAAGAACGCGCAATAAAATCAAAACATCGATTAGAGGTCTCATTCAACCAATTCTTAAAACTAATAATATCTTGTAAAATACACATTTTTTATTTCACATTCAATACACAGGTATAAACCGAGAGGTGTATATCTGAGTGTTGTGTACACTGAGTTTATTTTAATCCCTGTGTTAGGTGTGAAAGCATTCTTGTCGTTAGTGTACTTCTTCGCAGTTGATTTGAAGCTTTAATGAATCAAGTTGTTTTTCCATAGACCCTAAATTTAACTTGGCAAACTTAAGTGCTCCAGCAGCTGCGCCCAGCGTTGGTACGTCCCAGATACAAGCACCACGATGGAGATGATCTAATGACGACTCTCTTGGTTATCTTTGGTTATATCATCTTTTGTCACCATTGTATTTTATACTGTTTATGTAAGTTGCAACAATGTCTGCTCTCTGAATGTCAGACTGTGTCATGACATTCAGAGAATAATTGTTGTTTTTACTCAGAATATGACTTTCAGCAGAGCTAGATTATTATTAACATGTTCGTGGGAAGAGTAGTAAACCAGTAGGGGTCATACAACGGCTGGGGGAGTGGGGAGCATCCAGGCTCAATCCAAGGGAGAGCACAAGACTTTGATCAAGAGCCGCTCACTATAGATATACAGTGGCGTGAAATATAAAACCCGACAGCGGTTATTTCACCAGCGTCAAGGAACCTTCTTAGAGGGGTAGCTGAACTAGTTATTAGATTTTCGAACACATTTCTATAGCAAATGTCATGGCTGGAACACTCTCCAGTTTTAACATCAGATTTGTGAGTTGTGAATATATTATTGATGATTTAAACCATAATAAACTTTGTAGAATCGGTCATCTAAAAGAATAATACCGAGACTATCACATTAAGATGCGTCATAAATGTATTATGTAACAAATCAGAATAGAGACATCACACTAAAACCGTGTCGTCAATCTGTTGGTATAAAATAGACTATTCGCATAGGAAGTAAGTGTGCTTGTATATCATCAGTCATCAGATGAGTATAGAGACTATCACTAAAGTGCGTTTGTTCCCCTACAGGTGGAGCTGGGCGGGGCGTGAGGTGCCTGACGCAGGAGTGTGGCACCGGTGGTTGTCGATCCCCGCCGGGTGGTCGCCGCCGCCGCCGCCGCCGTCGTCTTGGTGGTGGTGGTGTTGAGTTCCGCAGGCAGCCGTCGCGGCGCACCGGGCCTAGTGGTCGGGTATGCCCCCAGGCGAGCAGTGTGCGTTGGAGCAGTGTCTGTGGGAGGCCCGTGTGTTGCAGACGTGTGCATGGCCAGGTTGTGAGACACTGGCATGCCGCCTCCAGGCAACTCTATCCGTACATTAACTCCTACACTCCACCCTCCTCTGTCCTTCCCTCCCGGCGCCTCGCTGCGAGCCACACGTTGCTCTCTCTCCCGCGCACCGTTACCTTCCTTCCTTACTTGGTTTATTAACGCATCTCCGTTACCCAGTGACTCGCCTATGTATAAACTGTTTGCTTATGTAGCCTAGTTTTTTTTTTTTTTGCCTACGTGGCCCAGACAGCGACAGTTTTCTCGCGTATACAAAAAATATATATATGATATATAAAATTAGATAAGAAAATTTGCCAGTGTTTTGTTTCACTCGAAAGTTTTCTTTTTTTCGCGAGTGTGAAGGAAGTGAAGGAGTGGTAGAGCCGCCAGAAGCAACGCCCAGACACCTAACTTGCCCACCTGAGGAGTCACCATACCTGATTCTTGCAAGCACCATAGCCTCCCTTCAAGCCAGAAGCCGTTACACTTCATTTCTCAGTCTCAAAGACCCACAGAGTGGTCTTGTAGTCCCCAGGAGCTGCCAAAAAAGAACGCGAGGGTCCTGTAGAGGTGCTACAGCTACCACAGACCCAGAAGACGCTGGAATTAACTTTTTCAGCTGAGGATAGAGAGGGTCACCCTAGCAAGCACTGGCCCGCGAGCGGATGTCTGGAGTCAAGCAGGTTCTCCGCCACAGTGCTGCTGCTGCTGCTGCTGCTGCCACTCCTGCTGCTGCTGCTGCCGCTACTACCTCTATTACTTCTCATTCTACTGCTGCTGCTTCCTCTATCAGTGACCTCGTCGCGCAGAGGCTACTCTCGACTGCCCAATCTACTCGCCATTTTCAGTCTGCTGAAGGTAAGTCCAGTGGGTGCTCCTGTATCGTAGTCTGACTCAAACTGTTACCATCAGTGTTTGATTACCTTGCAATCACACTTGTAGTTACGTATGTATTCTGGTGTGTCACTTGCGGTGGAGTACAGCCCCTTAGTTCTCATCACATGCGCTCTACACACCTGTATTTACTTCTTTGTAGTTACGTGAAAGGAACAAATGCCCATCGTGTCTCATCTGTAATACATATATAAATTTGTAGTTTCTAATAATTGTGATGTGGGAATAAAGACAATGGTAGCAAAGGATCCTTTTCATACAGCGTTTCGTCCAAGGCTTGGGCGAAACGCTGTATTATAAGGATTCTTTGCTACCAGTGTCTTCATTTCCACTTGCCAGTTCTTGTCACTCACTGTCTTCCCAATAATCGTGATGTGTCAGTTTTTACTTTGTATACAAACTCTTACAGCAGCTAAACCGATTTTTTAATTTTACGTAATATAAAATTCTTTAATTTAACTGTCTTAAAAATTTCATAGCTATTTATCACTGTTTATTGGGGAGGGAGGGATGGATGGAGTGGGGGAGGGAGGGAAGGATGGATGGATGGAGCGGGGGGTGGGAGGAAAGGATGGATGGAGCTGGGGGAGGGAGGGAAGGATGGATGGAGTGGGGGAGGGAGGGAAGGATGGATGGATGGAGTGGGGGAGGGAGGGTGGGATGGATAGATGGAGTGGGGGAGGGACGGAAGGATGGATGGATGGAATGGGGGAAGGGAGGTAAGTATGGATGGATGGAGTGGGGGGAGAGAGGGAAGGATGGATGGATGGAGTGGAGGAGCGAGGGAAGGATGGATGGATGGAGTGGGGGAGGGAGGGAAGGATGGATGGAGTGGGGGAGGGAGGGATGGATGGATGGAGTGGGGGAGGGAGGGAAGGATGGATGGATGGAGTGGGGGGAGGGAGGGAACGATGGATGGAGTGGGGGAGGGAGGGATGGAGTGGGGGGAGGGAAGGAAGGCTGGATGGAACGGGGGGAGGGAGGGAAGGATGGATGGATGGAGTGGGGGGAGAGAGGGAAGGATGGATGGATGGAGTGGAGGAGCGAGGGAAGGATGGATGGATGGAGTGGGGGAGGGAGGGAAGGATGGATGGAGTGGGGGAGGGAGGGAAGGATGGAGAGAGGGAAGGAAGGATGGATGGAGCGGGGGGAGGGAAGGATGGAGAGAGGGAAGGAAGGGTGGATGGAGCGGGGGGGAGGGAGGGAAGGAAGGGTGGATGGATGGAGCGGGGGAGGGTGGATGGAGAGGGGGAAGGCAGGATGGGTAGATGGATGGATTTAGTGGGGGGATGGAGAGAGGGAAGGAAGGATGGATTGATGGAGCGGGGGGAGGAGATGAATTCTCATCGTGATTTAAAAAAAAAGACGAGTAAGAATTTCAAACATGATTTAGTTTTCAGTTGGTATTAGAAAGCTGGAACCAGAACTTTAACAAGAGAGAAGTAGCCGCAGCATCCTTTCTTGCTTGGGTATTTAGTAACTCGATGGTGGTGTTCAGTTCAAACCCTAGACGGCCAGTGAGGTATAGATGGAGTAGTCTCCCAACACCTGCTGCCCTGTAAATATATTTTATTTTTTTAAAGGGGTTCATTGGTAAGCCAGCGGAAGGCATCGGTCAGATGACCAAAATCTCTAGTGGCAGGTCATCATATGACTAAGACCCGAGTCGGGAAACAATTGTACTGTTTCCTGACAAATCTTACCTAACTTTACCTGTCCTGTTCACGTAGCAGTAAATATGTACTGGACTCTGGGAAGGAACCCAAGGCTCACAATGAAAATATGCCACACTGCTTGGCTGCGTTCTTGGGTTTTCCTAAGTTATTAACCATTGGAGGCTGAGAACGTAAACGGTCTTAGTCGTCTGCTCATCATGTCTTCTTTATGTTTGAGAATGATTACCAGGTGAAACTAAGATAAGGTTTCACATGTAATTGATATTTTTATTGTCCTCCCACACCAATCTGTGGGCAGCAGTGATGTTATTACTAAGCTACATACTGGGTCCAGGGACTCGGTCCGAACACTCGTGATTCTTAAACAAGTTACTTTGGTAATGAACTATCTAATGCATTTAGAAAATATTAATGAGTATCGTTATCGGCAAAAATTGTTGTCATAGCATCAATGGTATATAATACCGACAAGCTGAAAAATCGGACACACATGCAAAAACTGGGTATCTTTATTACGTAGACATGTTGCCAGCCAGTAGCTTAATCAGGAACAAAAACAGATGATTGAACAGGTAGAAGACGAGGTAATCAGTCCCTTGGCCTAGGGATTCATCAAGAATAAGATACTGATTCATCAAGACTACGGTACTGAACACCTGCTGCTAGACTATTGTACTGATAAAGCTACTGGTTGGCAAAATGTCTACATAATTAAGAGACCTAGTTGTAAATGTGCTTAATTCTTCTTCTTCTTCTTCAAAAAAATAGTATCGTCTCGTTCCTAGAATTTATAATTACGTGTTCAGTCCCACAATATTACAGAAATTTGACCCCTCAAGGAAGGTCCCTTAATGCTGGTGAGGGGCTCTTGATCTAGGGAATTGGCTCTGTGCTGCAGTTCCCCGAATTAAGCCTCAATACCTTCCACATACCCCCACAGGCGCTGAATAATTCTACGGGTTTAGCGCTTCCTCTTGATTA
The DNA here is from genome assembly GCF_038502225.1 of Cherax quadricarinatus. Taxonomy (NCBI): domain Eukaryota; kingdom Metazoa; phylum Arthropoda; class Malacostraca; order Decapoda; family Parastacidae; genus Cherax; species Cherax quadricarinatus. The sequence goes on along the minus strand of NC_091310.1, from coordinate 39,541,101 downwards.
TAATAATAATACAGAAATTTGACTTTCCTGGCGAAGTTGGAATGACTTAATTGTAAAAGAACTTGCTGAGCTGATTGCGGTTCGAACCCTTGACAAGACAGTAATAAAACTAGCAGGCCAATGCGCTGTTCATTGTACCCTTCCAGCCTAATAAGATTAGTTCAACTAGGTGTACTTCTTTACACACTAAGGTTAGCATGGGGCCCACTGTGGGTAGTGCACTGGTCTGTTGTAGGACGGGCTGCCTCAGAGTTATGCATCAATAAATTTGAATTCACCCCATATTATAGACAGCCAGTGACTGGCTTTTTTCACACAGGAGTCTGGTGAATAGAGTAACGGCGCATAGTATGGGCTGAGAAATTATCTACTAGTTCGAGGCTTGGTTGACTGATAGGCAACATAGCGTTTACATATATGGGAAGAAACCAGAATGGGGACCTATTACGAGTGGTGTCACAGGAGTAAGTATTAAGACTTTTATTGTTTACAATCTACATAGCTGAGAAAATGTACAGCGACACAAGTAGGTTTGCCGATAACACTAAAATAGGATGTCGGATAATTTCTGCTCAGGACACAAGATAACCTGATAAGTTATGTTGTCGGAAAAGACTCGGTTATTTTCTTTTCTTATGAAAAGAAAATAACTATGGCACTTAAAAGCTAAATATCAGTAAAGGTGAATGTGAAAAAGATTTAAGAGATCTGATTAGCAGAAATCTAAAGCCGAAACAACAGTGCACAAGTGTTCACAATAAAGCTAATAGAATTCTTGGCTTCATATCAATAAGTATAAATAATAGGAGTCCTCGGTTTATACTTCAGCTTGATATATCCTTGGTAAGGCCTTATTTGGATTACGTTACTCATTTCTGGTCTCCACTTTATAGCATAGATCTTTCTTCCGAAAATAAACTGAAAGCACCGAACTTTCACTCTCTAGATGAGACTAAGAATTTTTTCCTGAAAATAATAATTAATATAGGAAATGTAAGCAATGTAATGAAAGTATCGAAACAAAAGACTGCCTACAGCAATGGATTTATGGGGACATATTTAGATTTAGAAAGCATATAGGTACGTACTGGTTTGGCAATAGTTGTAGACAAATGGAACAAACACACTGGTAGCACCATTGAGGCGAGAACTTTGGCTAGCTTAAAATATAGATTGGACGGTACATGAGTGGGTGTGTGTGTGTGTGTATGGGTGTGGGTGGGTGTTAGTTGGACTCACCTAGTATAGGTTAACAGGTCGAACCACAGTGCTCCACTGTTCTTATGCTATGAAACCTTTGTTGGATAGGCTTGCAGGTAAACCTCAGTTGGGTAGCCCAACAGGTAACACTTAGTTGGGCAGACCTACACGTAAACTTCAGTTGGGTACGCCTAAGATTTCGTTCGGATTTTTAACCCCGGAGGGTTAGCCACCCAGGATAACCCAAGAAAGTCAGTGCGTCATCGAGGACTGTCTAACTTATTTCCATTGGGGTCCTCAATCTTGTCCCCCAAGATGCGACCCACACCAGTCGACTAACACCCTGGTACCTATTTGCTGCTAGGTGAACAGGACAACAGGTGTAAGGAAACGTGTCGAAATATTTCCACCCGCCGGGAATCGAACCCGGGCCCTCCGTGTGTGAAGCGGGAGCTTTAGCCACCGGGTTAACCTCAGTTGAGTAGACTTACAGGTAAACCTCATATCGGTAAGAATACACATAACCTCAGCTGGGCAGACCTATAGGTAAACTGGTAATTAATATTAAGGTAGAAAGGAGGGAAGACTAAAGTATATATTACAGATCAGTGGTAGTATGATAGACCAGTGGTGGTATAACAGAAACCAGTGGTGGTATGTGCAGTAATATATATAATAATTAAGTCTTAATAACGCTGTCAAGAGAGTATGCGGTACAGACGCCAAATTTTCAGCAATTAACCAAATAATTTTCTGATATGATTGATAACAAACACAATATAAATGCACATACGTTACACATATACTTAGTAACTTCATACATTACATAAATTTGCAATGCCAGATCTATACCTCAGTTATAATTTTGACAAGTGGATGTTTTTTTCCCTAACATGAAAAAAAATATTTAGAATGTATTAGTTGTCGTCCACTTGCTGCCATGTTACTGGCTGGCCCGATGTTGCTTTAAAGAACCGCCCACCAAATGTGATTTAATATTCGACAATCAATATTTGGTGGTGGCGGCGGCGGAGGCTGCCATCTTCAAGGGTGGTAACAATAAGAGCAGTGGAAATAATGAGAACTCTCCTCACTGCTGCCTTTCACAACTGACACACACACACACACACACACACACACACACACACACACACACACACACACACACACACACACACACACACACACACACACACACACACACAGGCACTGCAATGGATCAGAGAATACCTGACAGGGAGGCAACAACGAGTCATGGTACGTGACGAGGTGTCAGAGTGGGCGCCTATGACGAGCGGGGTTCCACAGGAGTCAGTCCTAGGACCGGTGCTGTTACTGGTATACGTGAATGACATGACGGAAGGGACAGACTCAGAAGTGTCCCTGTTTGCAGACGATGTGAAGCTAATGAGGAGAATTCAGTTGGATGAGGACCAGGCAGGACTACAAAGGGGTATGGACAGGCTGCAGACCTGGTCCAGCAACTGGCTCCTAGAGTTTAACCTCACCAAGTGCAAAAAAGTCATGAAGATCGGAAAAAGGCAAAGAAGACGCAGACAGAGTACAGTTTAGGGGGCCAAAGACTGCAAATCTTGCTCAAGGAAAAGGTTCTGGGAGTGAGTATTATACCGAGCACATCTGAGGCGCACGTCAACCAAATAACTGCTGCAGCATTTGGGCGATTAGCAAACCTAAAAATAGCGTTCCGGCACCTCAGTAAAGAATCATTCCGGACTCTGTACACAGTTTACGTCAGGCCCATAGTTGAGTATGCACCACCAGTCTGGAACCCACACCTAGTCAAGCACGTTAAGAAATTGGAGAAAATGCAGAGGTTTGCAACGCAACTAGTTCCGGAGTTAAGGGGCGTATCCTACGAGGAGAGGCTGAGGGAAATCGACCTGACGACACTGAAGGACAGGAGAGAGAAGGGGGACATGATAACATATAAAATACTGAGAGAAATTGACAAGGTAGACAGAGACAGGATGTTCCAGAGATGGGACACAGCTACAATTGGAAGTTGAAAACTCAGACGAGTCACAGGGATGTTAGGAAGTATTTCTTTAGTCATAAAGTTGTCAGAAAGTGGAATAGTCTGGAGAGTGATGTAGTGGAGGCAGGATCCATACACAGCTTTAAGAAGGGGTACGACAAAGCTCATGGAGCAGGGAGAGAGTGGACCTAGTAGCGACCAGCGAAGAGGCGGGGCCAAGAGCTGTGAATCGACCCCTGCAACCACAATTAGGTGAGTACGCACACACGTGACATGGTGTCGGAATGGGTGCATGTGACGATTGGGGTTCCACAAGGGTCAGTCCTAGGGCCGGTGCTGCTTTTGTATACGTGCGTGACATGGCAGAATGGATAGTCAGAATTGTCCCTGTTCGCAGACGACATGAAACTAATGAGAATATGAGCAGACGAGAACCAGAAAAGACTACAAAGGGATCTGGACAGGTTGCAAGCCTGGTCTGACAAATAGCCCCTGGAGCTTAACCACACCAAGGGCAAAGTTATGAAGGTTAAGGAAGGACAAAGAAGACCTCAGACAGATTACAGGCTCGGGGAAAGGGGGATTAAAGGCTGCAAACTTCGCTCAAGGAGAAGGATCTTGGGGTGACTATCATACCGAGCTCATTCCCTGAGGCGCACATCAACCAAATAACTGCTGTAGCAAATGCGCGTCTCGCAAATCTAAGAATAATGTTCCGACATCTAAGTGAAGAGTCATTCACGACACTACACCGTGTACGTCAGATCCACATTGGAGTATGCACCACCAGTACGGAACCCACACCTGGTGAAGCACGTCAAGAAATTGGAAAATACAGAGGTTTACAACAAGATTAGTCCGGGAGCTAATAGGTATGTCCCATGAGGAGAGGTTAAAGGAACCTAACCTGATGACACTGGAGGACAAGAGGGATAGGGGGGATATGGCAACGATGTACAAAATACTTACAGGAACTGAGAAGGTGAACAGGGACAGTGTGTTTCAGAGATGCGATACGGGAAGTTGAAAAATCAGACGAGTCGTAGTGATATTAGGAAGTATTTCTTAAGTTTTAGAGTTGTCAGGAAGTGGAACAATCTGGAGAGTGAAGTAGTGGAGGCAGGATCCATACATAGCTTTAAGAAGAGGTACGATAAGGCTCTTGAAGCAAGGAGAGAGTGGACCTAGTAGCGACCAGCAAAGAGGCGGGGCCAGGAGCTGTGCATGGAGGTGAGTAAACACACACACACACACACACACACACACACACACACACACACACACATACACACACACACACACACACACACACACACACACACACACAGGCAGGACTACAAAGAGACCTGGAGAGGCTGGACACGTGGTCCAGCATCTGGCTTCTCGAATTCAACCCCGCCAAATGCAAAGTCATGAAGATTGGGGAAGGGCGAAGAAGAACGCAGAGTATAAGCTAGGTGGGCAAAGACTGCAAACCTCACTCAAGGAAAAAGATCTTGGGGTGAGCATAACACCGAGCACGTCTCCGGAGGCACACATCAACCAGACAACTGCTGCAGCGTATGGGCGCCTGGCAAACCTGAGAATAGCGTTCCGATACCTTTGTAAGGAATCGTTCGAGACACTGTACACTGTGTACGTCAGACCCATACTGGAGTATGCAGCACCAGTTTGGAACCTCACACCTGGTCAAACATGTCAAGAACTTAGAGGAAGTGCAAAGGTTTGCGACAAGACTAGTTCCGGAGCTCAAGGGAATGTTCTACGAAGAAAAGTTGAGGAAAATCGGCCTGACGACACTGGAGGACAGGAGGATCAGGGGAGACATGATAACGACATACAAAATACTGCCTGGAATAGATAAGGTGGACAGAGACAGGTTGTTCCAGAGAGGGGACACAAACAAGGGGTCACAATTGGAAGCCGAAGACTCAGACGAGTCACAGGGATATTAGGAAGTATTTCTTCAGTTATAGAGTCGCCAGGAAGTGGAATAGTCTAGCAAGTGATGTAGTGGAGGCAGGAACCATACATAGCTTTAAGACGAGGTATGATAAGGCTCAGGGAGCAGAGAGAGGACCTAGTAGCGATCAGTGAAGAGGCGGGGCCAGGAGCTGTCTCGACCCCTGAGTACATACACACACATGGAAACAACTCAGTTTTATTTCTTGATTTTTTTTTCTGTGATCCTTCAGGTGCAGCTGTCAGTTGTGAAAGCTGTCTGTGACTGTCACTTTAGAGATCTTGGAAACGACTGTCAGTTTGAGCTGTCTGAGGGAAAGTGAATTGTGTAACTAGTTACTGTCAGTTATAATTTACTATTTTTTTAACCATTAATTTACAAGTTAAGAACTGTTATCCTACCACTGCTTGTTAACAAGAACTGTTATCCTACCACTGCTTGTTAACAAGAACTGTTATCCTACCACTGCTTGTTAACAAGAACTGTTATCCTACCACTGCTTGTTAACAAGAACTGTTATCCTACCAGAGCTTGTTAACAAGAACTGTTATCCTACCACTGCTTGTTAACAAGAACTGTTATCCTACCACTGCTTGTTAACAAGAACTGTTATCCTACCACTGCTTGTTAACAAGAACTGTTATCCTACCAGAGCTTGTTAACAAGAACTGTTATCCTACCAGAGCTTGTTAACAAGAACTGTTATCCTACCACTGCTTGTTAACAAGAACTGTTGTCCTACCACTGCTTGTTAACAAGAACTGTTATCCTACCAGAGCTTGTTAACAAGAACTGTTATCCTACCACTGCTTGTTAACAAGAACTGTTATCCTACCAGAGCTTAACAAGAACTGTTATCCTACCACTGCTTGTTAACAAGAACTGTTATCCTACCAGAGCTTGTTAACAAGAACTTATCCTACCACTGCTTGTTAACAAGAACTTATCCTACCACTGCTTGTTAACAAGAACTGTTATCCTACCACTGCTTGTTAACAAGAACTGTTATCCTACCAGTGCTTGTTAACAAGAACTGTTATCCTACCAGTGCTTGTTAACAAGAACTTATCCTACCACTGCTTGTTAACAAGAACTGTTATCCTACCACTGCTTGTTAACAAGAACTGTTATCCTACCACTGCTTGTTAAGAACTGTTATCATACCACTGCTTGTTAACAAGAACTTATCCTACCACTGCTTGTTAACAAGAACTGTTATCCTACCACTGCTTGTTAACAAGAACTGTTATCCTACCACTGCTTGTTAACAAGAACTGTTATCCTACCACTGCTTGTTAACAAGAACTGTTATCCTACCACTGCTTGTTAACAAGAACTGTTATCCTACCACTGCTTGTTAACAAGAACTGTTATCCTACCACTGCTTGTTAACAAGAACTGTTATCCTACCACTGCTTGTTAACAAGAACTGTTATCCTACCACTGCTTGTTAACAAGAACTGTTATCCTACCACTGCTTGTTAACAAGAACTGTTATCCTACCACTGCTTGTTAACAAGAACTGTTATCCTACCACTGCTTGTTAACAAGAACTGTTATCCTACCAGAGCTTGTTAACAAGAACTGTTATCCTACCACTGCTTGTTAACAAGAACTGTTATTATCCTACCACTGCTTGTTAACAAGAACTGTTATCATACCACTGGGAGTTCGATACGTGGGGACAGGTTACTGGTAACTGGTTACTGGTAACTGGTTACTACTACTGAGAGCTCGGCGACGCTAACGTATGTCGTCCCGACATACAACTAATACAAACTAGAGATGGCAGGTATACGGCTTGGGCTGATTCTATACAATGTCAAAGTACACAACATGAACATTATAGATACATAAGTAGAACATTGGAATGAAAGCTTACGTAACTGAAACTGTAATGTAATACAAGGTATACTATAGTACAACTTAAAACTCAACAAATGAACAACGAACTCAACATTGAGATTACAAGTGATAAAAACAAAAATTTTGATCGATCGATCTGTATTCGTGTGATCTACGGATTCTGAGGAAGGAATATATACAAAGAAAGAGTGTTTAACAGAAAGGCAGATTCGGTGCACGCAAATCTAGACTGTTAACTCTCAGAATGCGGAGAGAACACGAACACAAAAAAAAAAATTCTTGAATACTGATAAGTTGATACTGTAATAATTCATCTATACAGGTTATTTACATTTAACCCCAACTCTGCTAGGGTAAGATTGGCATAAGCAGAATGGGTGTCATCTCTGGGAGGATCAAACTCTGTAGCATTGGCTAACTCATGCTGTATTTGAGGCAATTCTGAATTGGAAGTTACAAATGATACTTGAGGATTTCTCAATACCTGTCGTGTACGTAGGGAATAACGACATTCAGGTTGATCGTCTGACTGAGTATCAGAGGAAGAGAGTACAGGATCAGGAGGATTGTCAGAGTCTGTCACATTAGTCTGGGTTGGAACATCATTATCATCACATACTAACTTCATATGATCCAAATGCGATTCTTTATACTGACCAGTACTAATCTCTCTAACCTTATACTTATTACCAGTGATATGTTCAACTACTCGATAAGGACCAACAAACTTTTGATCAAGCTTTGGCATTGCAGACGTTTTGTTAAAGTTAGTCAGCATAACTCTCGAACCTACTTTGATTTTAGATGGCTTTACTCGAGTATTTGCGACTCTTGTAAATTCTGCTGTTGATTTATGAAGTGTTTCACGGATTCTTCTAAAAACACTTTGAGCTAAGCTGGTACGAGTTGCTACGAAATCATCAGGGTTGTAATTTGGTTTCGGATTAGAATATAACAACTCATAAGGCAAACGTTTATCTACACCGTACAATGCATAATGTGGAGTGTCACCTATAGAAACATTGTAAGCAGAATTTATAGCACACTGCACATCAGGTATAACTTCATCCCAAGTTTCACTATTGGGATTGATAGTGGCTCTCAAGACATCAAGTACTTTCTTATTGGTTCGTTCCGCTAACCCATTGCTGGCAGGATGATGAGGAACAATGGTGGATTTAGAGATCTTGTACAAGGTACACAAATTTTCAAGAATTTCATTACAGAATTCACCTCCGTTATCTGTTACTAGGGACTTAGGAGTGGTATGCCTGCAGATAATGCGTTCTTTAAACGCTTTGGCTACTGTCTCGGCAGTCTTATCTGCAATAGGGACTAACTCGCAATATCTGGTGAAATGGTCTACCATAACACACAGATGTTTGTTACCTTGGAGGGAACATTGGAAATTAGTTAACAAATCTAGCGCAACTCTTTCCCAAGGTTCGCTAGTAGTTGGATACACTTGGATTGGATTAGGACCATTAGCATTGCCTTTATGTTGCATGCAGACACTACATTTCCTAACATACTCAGAAATATCAGTTGCCATACGAGGCCAAAAGTATTTCAATCTGGCTTGTTTTACTGAACGATCCATACCAGGGTGTGCAACACCTGGTACATCGTGAACTAGCTGTAAGGCTACATTCACTAGTGACTGTGGAATTACTAACTGGTATACTCTTCTGCTAGGAGTACCCAACTCGGCTGTTCGATACAGTAATTCTTGGTTCATGAGAAAGTCACTGATGGGAGCTGGTGGCTTCACAGTCAGAATAAGATCTTCCTGGAGCAGGAATCGAATCACACCAGACCACATGGGATCTGTTCGTTGAGCATTCTTTACATCTTCAGCACTAAATGGAGGGTCTGCAGTTACTATACTAACATGTCGCGATAAGGCATCTGCGACTACATTTGACTTGCCAGGTAAATGCTCAAAGGTGGGATTGAACTCTTGGATAGTCAAGGTCCATCTAGCTAACCTGCCAGTAGGTTGTTTGTTCTGGAATAAGGGTATCAGTGGAGCATGATCTGTCAAGACATGAACAGAGTACTGATAAATAATGTCTCGGAAGTGCTTTAAAGACCATACTATTGCTAAAGCTTCTTGCTCAGTTACTGTATAATTACGTTCAGCCTTTGTAAGGACTCGGCTAGCAAATGCAACTGCGTTGTACTTGCCATCGGTCTTCTGAGCTAGTACGGCACCTATGCCAATTGAACTAGCATCAGTTGTCAGATAGAAAGGCTTAGAAAAATCTGGAAATTTCAAAATTGGAGCAGAAGTTAGCTTTTCTTTTAGAGTTTGGAATGCTCTTTCTTGACGGAAGGTCCAAACAAAAGGAGCATCTTTCTTAAGCAACTCAGTTAGAGGAGCAGCTATGGAAGAAAAATTGGCAATGAAAGCTCTATAAAAACCTGCTAAGCCCACAAAGGATCTTACGGCATCAGCAGTTTTGGGAGTTGGAAAATTTAATACTGCAGTTACTTTACTTTGGTCAGTCGTAACCCCTCTAGGAGTGACTACGTGACCAAGAAACTTAATTTCTGATCTGAAGAATTGACATTTTGACAGTTTGATCTTTAAATTGGCTTCTTCAAGCTTACCAAGTACTACATCAAGTCTTTTCAAGTGTGTATCCACGTCTTTAGACATGACGATTACGTCATCTAAGTACACCATAAGTGCATTACCTATGAGACCTCTAAAGATATTAGTCATGAGCCTTGAGAACGTGATAGGGGAAGATCGTAATCCAAATGCCATTCGGAGGTAGTGATAATGACCTGTAGGAGTGGAGAATGCAGTTAGCTCTTGGCTGTCCTCGTGAAGAGGGACTTGCCAAAACCCTTGTAACAAATCTAGGGTTGAAAAGACTTTGTTATCTCCAATATTACGTAAAAGATCACCCAGTACAGGGAGTGGAAAGCGATCTGGAATGGTTTTTGCGTTTAACTTCCTAAAGTCAATTACTGGACGCCAAGTACCATCCTTCTTAGGTACTAGTATCAAGGGTGCATTCCAAGGTGAATTGCTAGGTGCAATAACTCCATCATCAAGCATTTGATTGATCAATTCTTCTGCGACAGCAACTTGTGAATGAGGCATTCTGTACGCAGGTATGTAGATAGGTCTAGTACCAGGTTCAAGTGGAATACGATGGGACAATAAGTTCGTTATACCCATCTTCTCACCTGGTAAGGCAATGGCTTTACGACGTTTGTTCAACAGAGTCAACAAACGCTTGACTTCATCTGGGAAGTCAGTGGGAGCTAAGTCTTTCTCCTCAACTGGTGGAACAGATTGATCCAGTGAGGTGGATGAGGTCTCCCCGGCAGAAATAGCACCGACCCACTGGTCAGGTGACAACTCATCCTCTACCTGAACAGGGTAAGGATAGTGAACAAGGTCAACAAGATTGGTATTTGCTCTAAGGCGAACACTGTGACCAGAAGTGTTGGCCAGGTAGAAATGGATCTTACTATCTCTTACAACATGTAAGGATGGTTCAACAAATAGACCTTTTACTTTGCAGGAATCACTGTCAACTAGGACGTTATCACCATCTGGAACACTAGGAACAACTACAGACACTCTAGTGAGAGCACTAGCCGCAACAGAAACGTCTTTCTGCAGACGGCATGTGACATCAACAAGAGATGGCATTACTAGTTGCAAGTAATTGTTTTCCGACAAGGCGTCCCCTGTGGGGAAACTACTACTCGAACTAGCAGGCATTGCAGGGATAGGTTGAGCACTCAAGGCAATCTGAGCGTCCTCGGACACTTGAGGCATCGGACTATCCTGCAATTCTGAAGGTATAGGTGGAACACTGATGGGAGTGACAGAATTACCAGTGCCTGACCGCTTGGGTACGCTACTGGAGAAAGCATTGGCTTGAAAGGACTTAATCCGTACATCATACTCTGCAGCAGTATAACAGATTTCTGATCCAAGCTGGTAACCCCAGAATGGAACGATCAAGTCGTCAATTTGTGCATGCCATCGATAAGGGTCGAGCACAATGCGTAAGTCTCGCATGGAAGCAAATCCCAGTAGAAGGTCACCAGGGAAAGTAATCTGGTCGACAACAAGGAAGGAAACAGTGAAGTCTCTACCTTGGATAGAAAAGGTTAGGGCAGTCGTACCTCGGACACGCAGGTGAGAACCAGATACTCCACTAAGGGAGGACACAGGAGTCGGTTCTACAAGAAGGACATGTCGTAACTTCTTATCCTTAAACTAGACCTAATAATATTGATTTGCGCACCAGAGTCCATGAACAATTGAACGGGCGCATTATAAACAGATGCTTGCACTATAGGGCCTATGGTTGCATTGGAAGTTATGTGCAAACAAAAGGGTGGATTGTCATCAGAAAAGACTTGTTCTACTCCATCCCCAAAATCATCTGTGTCAGAGACATGTGAAGCAACAACCTCGGCAGGGTTGTCATTCTCGAGACTGCTTAAGGCTTCAAAGGAGTTGTGAACGGGGATGGTGTACTCATTATCACCTACTGTCACCATGGGGCGGTTTGACTGGGGCGCTCGAATTCCCCCGACTGGGAAGAACGAGTCTGGTTCTGGTGAGGTTGAGAATTGAATGAATGAGCCTGGTTCTGGTTATTTTGAAAACCACGAGATCTGTTACCTCGACGGGTTCTGCGGTTGGAACGACCACGGAAAGATCTAGAGTACTGGAGGTTATAGAGAGCATTACACTCAGATGTGTCATGTCCATGTATTCTATGATAAGTACAGTAAGGAAGATCTGAGTACTCATCATCAGTACGACGTCTCTTAGGATAACTATCAGGACAATTAATTGCAATATGTCCACGGAAACCACAGTTGTAACAATTCCGCCGACTATGGTTACTGAATGTACTATGAATACTACGAGGTGTATAACGACTCTGTACACTGGTTCTTGGTGATCTCGGAGATGGTTGACGACTACGATTTGTCTCTGTGGCGCAAACAAGAGGTGGTGCAGACTGAGGCATATTTGTGACATTACTTTTAATACAAGGGAAAGTACCCTGGGGGCACAAGGAACGTACATGATTTAAGGCTGTAAGAGGTTCCATCGTTACAGTTGGAGGATGAGCCTCATAAGCACACACAGAAGCAGGTGGCATTAGTTCTTTAATTGCTCCAAAAGCTGCTATTTTAGCAATTGATGCTGTAAATGGTTTAGCCTCTTCAGGGAGAAAAGATGATGATTGGACAGCATTGATAAATGATGATAAAAGTTTGTCTAATCTAACAGCAAATGCACTCAACGATTCAGTACTCATGGGTGTAGCATTCACCAGTTCCCTAAGAACGACATATGGATCAGCTGTTTTTACTGGGACAAGGAAAGAACGAATCAGTTCCTCATATTGTGACCACCTAGTAAGATTCCTGAAGTCTCGCATATCAAGGAGATCAACAACGTGAACAGCAGCAGGAGATCGATAAAGAGCTTCTTTAGCAAGTCTGATAAGGCTTTCCTCTGAAGGAGGACCTTCAGCTAGGGCACTAGCACGAGAACGAATGGCTGCAAACCATGCTTCAAGACTATGTACATGGCCATTGAATAAAGGTAACGCATCAAGGGAATCACGAGTATAACTATAATATCTCGGTGTCTGAGTCGGTCTGTCAGTCGGTAAGGAACTGTGAGGACTAATGACAGGGCCAGCAGTAGTAGCCTGAGAGGTCTGAGTGTCGACATTCACTAAAGTATCACTTGACGGTACGTGAGACATAATGGCAAAGTAGCACGAGAACAAATAAGGCAAAAATAATGAACAATAAAAATGATATAAAATTCTAGAAATGAAAAGATATACAACTAATTCTGCAGAATAATACTTAAATACACTGCAAGAAGAAAGAAAACTCAATTTTAAGGACTATTGACAAAAATAAAAAAATTTACATTGAAATATACAAGTAAAAATATTACTGGAGACTGAATTAAATTCAAAATGAGCTGTCTTTACTCTTGCTAATAAAGAAATTAATTAATTAAATTTTTAAATCAATGTGAAAGTATCAAATAAAATTATTAAATTGTAAACTGGGAAATTTTAAATATTTTCTAAGAATGCATAGACAAAACTAAAATATAATTCACAAGATATCAATAAAAGAAAATAACTCACTGCAGAACAAGTTCAAAAATAATTCACTTCAGAACAAGTGCAACAAAATAAAGTATAGAAATAATCACTGCAGTAATAAAGTGTCACTGGGAAAACTCAGGTAAAATAATGAATTAAAATTATGAAGATCAAAAAAAAATAAACTGATTGAACACTTTAACTCTTAATTTTAAATTAGACAAAACAATTTACTCAAACAGAGTAAGGAAAACACTTTACGTTAAAAGTAATTGAAATTACATCAAGAGTGAATTTGTTCAAGAATATAAAAATATGAAAAAATAAAACACAGGTACAAACAGGTAATATAACACTTACAGTTGCGTGGCACACTTCACTATAACAAATTCTTACAACAACATCCTGCTGTGACTGATACAACAAAGTCTTGCTGTGACTGATACGACAAAAATTTTGCTGGCAAAAAATAATAGTACACAGTCTGCGAAAAAATTAGAGAAATGAGACACTGTTGGCATACGAAAAAAAATGACACACATAGAAATAAATGGAAAATTTGGTATACTGGGGTGAATATCACTGCAGAATACAACTCTGAAAGAATACAATAAAAAAAATGAATCACTTCACACAGAGTGACTGACTGGTACACTACACAATAATACTTACTACAGACAGGAGTAGCATAAAGAAAAACACAGCAGAAAAATATAAGATAAGTGAAAACACTGAAAAAAATATTCTAAAAATACTGAGTCAAAGAAAATACTGCTTTTACACTGAAAAACACAAGGTTTAGAGTACACAAGCAATTTTACTATAAATGTCTCACACACGCAAATGTCTTTAAATGCAAGAAAATGTCTCAAGAAATTATCACTGAAGTCGAGAGTAGGAGACAGACGGTGAGTACTGTTGGGGGTGCGGGTGTCTGGTGTCCCGCGCGGTGATGGCTGACGTCACCTACATTCACTGTTGTCATGAAGAAATGTGCGTTCTAGACGAACTCACATAACTGGCTTTATCGGTGGCACCAGCTACAATCTCTTGACCAATTATGTGAGCCAAAACAGTACTAGGACCCGGTACAAGGGTGCAAACAACCACAGGTAGAAGAGTGGATGGCTGGTGGGAGAGAGTGGGGGGTGTGACTCTCGCTGGGGTACTGCCGCGCACCCCGGGAGGTGGAGGAGAGGTGGGGGAGAAGACTCCCTGGCGGACGCGCTCACTCCACTACCCACGAGATGACAAACAACCCACTCTATGCCACAGGAATGGTAAAAACCACTCTTAGCATCCAACAGGAAGCACAAAGCGATATAAACAACACTGCAGAGGAACTTGGCTTACTTCTTACTGCGTGGCTTACTTCTCTCTCTCAGCTGGGTTAGAAGCTGGGTTGGCTGACTGGCTTACCCCACGAGAATGGATGACTGGAAGACGTGTAACGATGCACAAAGCACGGAGGAGCAGTTGGATGACAGGAGACAGGCTGGATGATAGGCTGACTGGCGTTCACTTCCACAGTCTGGCTTACTGACTGGCTTAATTGCAAAATCCGGGTCAACCCCTCGGAGATTGAAGCAATTAGCACACGAACTAAGCCAGGAAGCTTGAAACGGCTGCAACAGGCTTGCAGGCAGTAGGTTTGAGGGGAGTAGGCTGCTGGCTGGTGGTGCGCGAGGGTATAGTGGTAGAATCACCTCTGACCCTGCCGGCTACTCACAACAGTCTTCAAACGCCTTGAATTACCCTTAAAAACGTAAATCCACGCTCCACACCGCTGTACACCATTTATCATGTGGGAGTTCGATACGTGGATTAGGGTAGAAATACTCACGTAGGCTGTTATACGTATAATTGCTGTTATGTGGAGAGCCCTTGCCAGCCGTGCCTATCTCCTTGCTTCCACTCGTAACACTCACTAGCCGGCTGGCCAGTACCCCGTAGTGGGTCTTTTGAATTAGTGTCAACTCAGCACAGACCGTGACTCAAGACGGTTGGTCGTTGAGTCAACGGACAGGTTACTGGTAACTGGTTACTGGTAACTGGTTACTACTACTGAGACTGTTATCCTACCACTGCTTGTTAACAAGAACTGTTATCCTACCAGTGCTTGTTAACAAGAACTGTTATCCTACCAGTGCTTGTTAACAAGAACTTATCCTACCACTCCTTGTTAACAAGAACTGTTATCCTACCACTGCTTGTTAACAAGAACTGTTATCCTACCACTGCTTGTTAACAAGAACTGTTATCATACCACTGCTTGTTAACAAGAACTTATCCTAACACTGCTTGTTAACAAGAACTGTTATCCTACCACTGCTTGTTAACAAGAACTGTTATCCTATCACTGCTTGTTAACAAGAACTTATCCTACCACTGCTTGTTAACAAGAACTGTTATCCTACCAGTGCTTGTTAACAAGAACTGTTATCCTACCACTGCTTGTTAACAAGAACTGTTATCCGACCACTGCTTGTTAACAAGAACTGTTATCCTACCACTGCTTGTTAACAAGAACTGTTATCCTACCAGCGCTTGTTAACAATAACTGTTATCCTACCAGTGCTTGTTAACAAGAACTTATCCTACCACTGCTTGTTAACAAGAACTGTTATCCTACCACTGCTTGTTAACAAGAACTTATCCTACCACTGCTTGTTAACAAGAACTGTTATCCTACCACTGCTTGTTAAGAAGAACTGTTATCCTACCACTGCTTGTTAAGAAGAACTGTTATCCTACCACTGCTTGTTAACAAGAACTGTTATCATACCACTGCTTGTTAACAAGAACTGTTATCATACCACTGCTTGTTAACAAGAACTGTTATCCTACCACTGCTTGTTAACAAGAACTGTTATCCTGCCACTGCTTGTTAACAAGAACTGTTATCCTGCCACTGCTTGTTAACAAGAACTGTTATCCTACCACTGCTTGTTAACAAGAGCTGTTATCATACCACTGCTTGTTAACAAGAACTGTTATCATACCACTGCTTGTTAACAAGAATTGTTATCCTACCACTGCTTGTTAACAAGAACTGTTATCATACTACTGCTTGATAACAAGAACTGTTATCATACCACTGCTTGTTAACAAGAACTGTTATCCTACCAGTGCTTGTTAACAAGAACTGTTATCCTACCACTGCTTGTTAACAAGAACTGTTGTCCTACCACTGTTCATTAACAAGTTAAGAACTGCTATCGTAGCACTGCTTGTTAACAAGAACTGTTATCCTACCACTGCTCATTAACATGTTAAGGACTGCTATCGTAGCACTGCTTGTTAACAAGAACTGTTACCCTACCACTGCTCATTAACATGTTAAGGACTGCTATCGTAGCACTGCTTGTTAACAAGAACTGTTATCATACCACTGCTTGTTAACAAGAACTGTTATCATACCACTGCTTGTTAACAAGAATTGTTATCCTACCACTGCTTGTTAACAAGAGCTGTTATCATACCACTGCTTGTTAACAAGAACTGTTATACCACTGCTTGTTAACAAGAACTGTTATACCACTGCTTGTTAACAAGAACTGTTATCCTGCCACTGCTTGTTAACAAGAACTGTTATCCTACCACTGCTTGTTAACAAGAACTGTTATCCTACCACTGCTTGTTAACAAGAACTGTTATCATACCACTGCTTGTTAACAAGAATTGTTATCCTCCCACTGCTTGTTAACAAGAACTGTTATCATACCACTGCTTGTTAACAAGAACTATCATACCACTGCTTGTTAACAAGAACTGTTATCATACCACTGCTTGTTAACAAGAATTGTTATCCTCCCACTGCTTGTTAACAAGAACTGTTATCATACCACTGCTTGTTAACAAGAACTGTTATCATACCACTGCTTGTTAACAAGAACTGTTATCCTACCACTGCTTGTTAACATGTTAAGGACTGCTATCGTAGCACTGCTTGTTAACAAGAACTGTTATCCTACCACTGTTCATTAACAAGTTAAGAACTGCTATCGTAGCACTGCTTGTTAACAAGAACTGTTATCCTACCACTGCCCATTAACATGTTAAGGACTGCTATCGTAGCACTGCTTGTTAACAAGAACTGTTATCCTACCACTGCTTGTTAACAAGAACTGTTATCCTACCACTGCTTGTTAACAAGAACTGTTATCCTACCACTGCTTGTTAACAAGAACTGTTATCCTACCACTGCTTGTTAACAAGAACTGTTATCCTACCACTGCTTGTTAACAAGAACTGTTATCCTACCACTGCTTGTTAACAAGAACTGTTATCCTACCACTGCTTGTTAACAAGAACTGTTATCCTACCAGTGCTTGTTAACAAGAACTGTTATCCTACCACTGCTTGTTAACAAGAACTGTTATCCTACCACTGCTTGTTAATAAGAACTGTTATCCTACCAGTGCTTGTTAACAAGAACTGTTATCCTACCACTGCTTGTTAACAAGAACTGTTATCCTACCACTGCTTGTTAACAAGAACTGTTATCCTACCAGTGCTTGTTAACAAGAACTGTTATCCTACCACTGCTTGTTAACAAGAACTGTAATCCTACCACTGTTAACAAGAACTGTTGTCATACCACTGTTCATTAACAAGTTAAGAACTGCTATCGTAGCACTGCTTGTTAACAAGAACTGTTACCCCACCACTGCTCATTAACATGTTAAGGACTGCTATCGTAGCACTGCTTGTTAACAAGAACTGTTACCCTACCACTGCTCATTAACATGTTAAGAACTGCTATCGTAGCACTGCTTGTTAACAAGAACTGTTATCCTACCACTGCTCATTAATTAACAAGAACTGTTATCTTACCACTTCTCATTTACAAGTTAAGAGCTGTTATCCTACCCCTGCTCATTAATTAACAAGAACTGTTATCTTACCACTGCTCATTTACAAGTTAAGAACTGCTATCCTACCACTGCTCATTAACAAGAACTGCTATCCTACCACTGTTCATTAACAAGAACTATTATCCTACCACTGCTCATTAACAAGAACTATTATCCTACCACTGCTCATTAACAAGAACTATTATCCTACCACTGCTCATTAACAAGTTAAGAACTGCTATCCTGCCACTGCTCATTAACAAGAACTGCTATCCTGCCACTGTTCATTAACAAGAACTGCTATCCTGCCACTGCTCATTAACAAGAACTGCTATCCTGCCACTGCTCATTAACAAGTTAAGAACTGCTATCCTACCACTGCTCATTAACAAGAACTGCTATCCTACCACTACTCATTAACAAGTTAAGAACTGTTATCCTACCACTGCTCATTATCAAGTTAAGAACTGTTATCCTACCACTGCTCATTAAGCGCCTTCAAGTATCTCCTCATCTAACATCTCTGGTTTTTTAAATGCCAAGTCAGTTTGTTCCTCAGACTTTTTAAATTTTTAAGCCTCCAAAACTGTTTCTTATTCCCCACAAAGCTTGTTGCTAGGCGACCCTCTTCCCCCTCCCATTTTCCCAATTCTCTCACTGGATCGTCTTTTACACTTCTCTACTATTTTAGTCTCTGCTTTTTTCTTCTTATACTCCGCTTTCTGTGTATCATTTTTCCATTGTGAAAACCTCTCATAAGCTCTTTTTTTTTTCCCAACCCTACCACCCTCTTTATCATTCCACCAGTTTTTCTCCTTTACACTCGCACCCTCCCTCCTTTACCCACAAACTTGTTTAACACTTCATCACTTCGTTCTGAAATCTACTTCTTGCCTCTTCGTCCTCCTACTGATTACGTGTACTCTCTGGAAAACCTTTTTTTTTTTTCAAATAGTTGCTTCTATCTCCCGTCTTTTTATATCTGGTTCATTCACTCTCCCTTCTCTATTCTTACCCACTGATGTCATTATCCTTATACTCCATCTACCTCTTAATCACACTGTAGATGCCACTAGAGTGACCTGATTTACCAGTTGCACCTCTTACAACACTCACTAGTCTGCCCACCAAGCTTGTATCCGTCATGAGAGAAGTAAGCGGTGAAATTTAACTTTATAAGAATGCAATTAGAAGCCTGAGTAAATCTACCATCCTCTGTGATAAAATGAACGTAAATAAATACATTTATGGAGCAACTTGGAATATGAGCAGTGACTGATGTTGTTGTAGCCAGGCTTAGGCTTGGTTACAAGTGTTTCTGGCAGTTTGGTAGACACAGATTATAGTCAAACCAAATGCCAAGTATGTGGCCACCGCTATGGTCGTTATCTTGAACTATGTGCTTAATTGTCTACTTTATGAGGAATACATAGTATAATAACCTACGTAAGTGATGTGTCACTGTATCTTATTAATGAAAATAAGATACCAGACATATTAAGTAAATTTCCTAAATTTGCTTGCAGCACATAAGTCAACTATATATATATATATATATATATATATATATATATATATATATATATATATATATATATATATATATATATATATATATATATATATAAATCCAAATGTACGTCTCAACCTTTTTGGGTAGCCTAGTTCCTAGGCCTTTTGTGTATCCATATGCTCTTGCGCTACCTACTGCAGGATGGATATGGGGTGCACAGCAAATTAGCCACTTTGGCGACAAAATTTGAATCTAAAATATATTGCTATATCTATTTCTAAATTAAATTTTACCTTTTACAATGCCTAACTCTAAAACATATCTTACTTTTTTCTAAAACAAATATTACCTATTACCATGCCTATTTCTAAAACAATCTATCCTATTGCCATGCCTATTTCTAAAACAAATCTTACGTATTGCCATGACTATTTGTAAAATTTATCTTCCCTATTACCATGCCCATTTCTATACATAATTCAGTTTCAGAATTGTTTCTCAATCGTTATAGTTGGCATCATTACCCGTAAGTGTTACAATTACTATCTCCCTTTATTTTTACACGACAGATATGACAGAAAGGATACGAGAGAACAGGGAACATGGACAGGCCGCAGAGGTGTCTAGACGACACATGGAACATGGGCAGGCAGCACAGGTGTCTAGATGACACAAGGAACATGCACAAGTAGCAGAGGTGTCTATACGACACAGGGAACGTGGACGTAGGCAGAATTATTGGGGAAGCGTTAATCCTGTAGGAGTCATGCAGTGGCTGGGGAATAACAGGCAATGAGCCTTGATTCGAGGGATGGGAGAGTGAAATTTTTCTCGTTGTGTCAATAAGTAATATTAAATTTTTATTGTTTATGAGGAGACCTAAATCGTATTTAGCACTCTTTATATGTGTTATGTTATGTAGATTTAACCTAGAATGACTCAGGAAAGTATAAAAAATAATTGACTTTATTTCCAATGATGTAGTTTCCTTCCTGCTGGAGGAAGTTTGACCTCGGCGCTTCTGCGAATTTCCTTGGCTGTGAGTGAGACGGGAATCCTGGAATGTCTCAGCGCCAGTAATGACAACTCTGGGAGATGTGCTGACAAGAGTATAAATCTGGGAGATGCCCTGGCAATAGCAGAAAACTGGGAGATGGGCTGGTAACAGCAGAAATCTGGGAGATGCGTTGGCAAGAGTAGAATTCTGGGAGATGCGCTGGCAACAGCAAAAATCTGGGAGATGCGCTGGCAACAGCAAAAATCTGGGAGATGCGCTGGTAACAGCAGAAATCTAGGAGATGCGCTGGTAACAGCAGAAATCTGGGAGATGCGCAGGTAACAGCAAAAATCTGGGAGATGCGCTGGTAACAGCAGAAATCTGGGAGGGAGCGGTAGTTATAGTTAGGAAAGTTGCAGATGCGGTTGAATGCAGACAAATGTAAGGTTCTAATCCGAGGAAAAGAAAATAGCCTAAATAATGTAGATCTTAGTCAAATTGAGTGCGAAAAAATAGGAGTTTTGTTTAGTAGTAATCTAATGCCAAGACAACAGTGCGTAAGTGTTCACAATAAAGCTAATAGAATTCTTAGTTTCTTATCAAGACAGATAATAGAAGTCCTCAGGTCATACTTCAACTTTATATATCTTTGGTAAGCTCTATTTAGATCATGCTACTCAGTTCTGGTCTCCCTATTATAGGATGGACATTACACTAGATGTACAGAGAAGGATGACGAAGTTGATCCCATGTATCAGAATCCTTTCCTACGAGGATAGACTGAATTCACTAACTTGCACTCTCTGGAAAGACGTGGAATTTGGGGATATGAAAAGTGCACAAATAAATAAAGGGGATATAAATATGGTGCTAAAAATGTCTAGCCAAGACAGGACTCGCAACACTGATTTCAAATTGGAGAAATTTAGATTTAGAAAGGCTATAGGGAACTACTGGTTTGGTAATCGAGTTGTGGATGAGTGGAACAAACCCCCAGGTAGTGTCATTGAAGCGGATAGCTTTAAACATAGATTGGACGTGTATATGAGTGGGTGAGAGTTAAACCTGCCTAGCTTTTAGCCAGTAGGCCTACTGCAGTGTTCCTTCATTCTTGTGTAACTAAAGAAATATGTGGAAGGATCTCTGGTAACAACAGAAATCTAGAAGGTTAAGTGGTAACAGCAGTAGTCTAGGAGCAGTGGTAATACTTGTAGTCTAGGAGCAGTGGTGATACTTGTAGTCTAGGAGCAGTGGTAATACTTGTAGTCTAGGAGGAGCAGTGGTAACAGCAGTAGTCTAGGGTGGTAACAGCAGTGGTCTAAGAAGAGCTGTGATAAAAGCAGGGGAAAAAACTAAATTCTGCTGGTATGCTGCCACTGGATAGATGCTTGCTTCTTCACTGTCACAGTATTTAAACTTGACTGTCTCCTCTCTCCTCGTCTCTGCTATCTTATCCCGTCTCTCTGAACATTTATATATGCCACGTGAACTCTTAAACCACCCATAAATAATGATAAGGTCACTAAAAAGTATTTTATACATCGGAGACAACCTGTGTCCCCCCAACTCTTGTCTGTGGCAGTGACGTCACAAGCCTAAATATAAACATTAGAATCCATATTTAACACGAGGCTCTATTAATTTTAACCAGGATGACATAATACATTAATAATTGGGCTTAAGGCGCTTTATTTTATGGAATTGTATTGATTAGAAAATATATTGATAACAAGGATAATGATAATCCAAATAATTATTAAAGAGAAAATAAAGGAAGTGAATGCGAATATGATTATAGGGTAACTAATGAATTAATAATAATGTTAATAATGTTGTCATTACTAAATTTAGTACAAGATCACTAACAATATTTACCATTAATAATTTTTTTAATCAACAATTGGTAGGCTTCATTGTGTGGCTGCCCTGACTTGTATGACATTATTATACAAGGTTAGAGCAAGAGTGAACTATGCTTGCCTTACACACCAATGTACTACCTGGTCTTCACACAATGATTTTGCTGATTTAGTTCAACTTGAATAATTACAGGTCTGAGGTTGTTTATATAGCGTGTCACTATCACACAGGATGGTATTTTAAGTTCATCATGAATCATTGTAGCAGGTGTATTATATTCATTACAAATGATGAGTGTACGGCAGGGGATTACAATATAAATTTCGAACTATTGAATGGGTAATTAATTATTTCATACAAGTTTATTTTGGATTCACATCTAATCCTCAATTCTAAAAGGAAAGTTTTTAGATACTAAGCCAGTGGTTCCGAAACTTTTTTTTCAGGCTGCCGCCCCTTTGTCTCCCAGGACACATCCCTAGCGCCCCTCCTCCCCACACATACAAATACACCTCTTTCTTGGTATTAGGTTTACTGCAAATTCAAAACAACTAATCTAACGCTATAAACAAACGTATTTATTTCACAAATAAAAATTAACATAGTAAACCAATTTATTTAACATGATTTATATTGTGCCATATAGATTTTGTAAAACAAACGCTAATTATACACATCTCCAGAGAATGTAAGTTCGGTGCCTTCTGCCTGTCTTTCTTTGTAGAAAAAGTTTTCTGATATATGGGATTAACTTCATCATTCTGTGTTTTCCAGCACATTTATGTACATTCTGTAATATGTGGACCAGAACTGAACAGCATGATCTAAATGAGGCCTTACTAAGGATATATGAAAATGAAGTGTAACCCAGGGGCGTATCACCCAGGAGGGGATGCTAAAGCGAAGCTAGTTAGAACCCCAGGACTAACCTCTCTCCCCCTAGGGATAAAATACCTCTAGGATAAAAGCCCCCAGTAAAAGTGCAAAATATGGTAAAAAAAAAATCACTTTTTTAGCTGGTTATTAGTTTGGTTAGCTTTGGTATGTTTGGTTAGGCTAGGAAATACTGATTCTTGAGTATTGTGGACGAGTGGAGCAAACTGAGAAGTAGAGTCAATGAAGACAACAGCTTAGGTAGCCTTAGGTGCCTTCTGAGTATCTTGTGTGTCGCAATTATGTCTACCCTGGTCCTTTTTTTGCGCTTCTAACGTCATATGGATCATTTTCCTTTAGTCTCTAGTTATAGACATTTTTTCTCTGTACCGGGACAAATCTTGTTGCGAGGCTCTACACTTTCTCCAGTTTCTTGATATGCCTTGTTAGCTGTGAGCTTCACGATGGTGCTGCATACTCCAAAGTAAGCCTGATGGCGAGTCATTCTTTGTTGAGGCTCCGGAGAGCTGTTACTTAATTTGTTAAAAGTGCATCTGCCTCAGAAGTTAGTCAGTTTGATGTTTTCCTCTGGTGATAGGTTTGGGACTATGCTCACTCCTATGTCCTTCACATTGAGTAAAGGTTGCAACTCCTGCCCCCAGTCTGTACTCTGTTTTCAGTCTTCTTTCCCCTTCCTCAGTTTTCATAGCTTTGCTGTTTCTGAGGTTGAATTCCAGTAGCCACTTGTTTGAACCCTACTGGGTTCTGCCTCTACTGCTTTGATCCACATGAACACCTCTGCTGTGATTCCTCTTTTCATTTCTAGTTTTTGGTCCAATCTCTAGTGCAGTACAGCATCGAATGTCTTCTTGCAACCCTGGAATATACAGTCCCTCTTATTCCTGCTTTATTTCTGTTAATCTGTGATAGAAGTCCAGCTGGTCTGTGAGACAGTTTGCCATCTCTGAAGCCTGTGTTTAGGAAGCTGCTCTTCTGGTGCTCCGCTTTTCTATACAACACAATACAACTTTATTTCTGTTTTGCAGTATACAAAATGTAGTTTACATGTAATAAAATATTGTTAAGCACATGATTTTTGTCCCATTTCATTACATTATATACGTGTCAAGGTTTCTTGGCTTGCCTGTAGTTTAAGGCTGCCTCCCTGTCTCTTAAATGTTTGGACTACATTTGTTGTCTTTAGTACCTCCGGCAGTTGCCCTGTTTACACTGACTTGTATATTATAGCTAGCAGTTGATGATACAGAAATTTGCAGTCAGGTTTCAACAGTCTTGCGGTGGGCAGTAGAAAATTAGTGTTCAGTGGTGATGAATTTCAACTACTCAGATATGTAAAGAATGGAGAACTCCAAACTTTGAGTCAAAATGAGCATAGAATAAAAAAAAACGAGGACCATCTCACAGGACGAAAGCAATGCCATTGCTGACACTGATCAAATCACTTGTGTACCACTGTTTAGCATATTATTTGGTGTTGACGGCTCCTTCCAAGGCAGGAAATGTATCAGAGCTGGGAAAGGTAGAGAGGTCGTTTACTGCTGCACACAGCCAGCAAATCATTTAAGTTACCAACGAACCACAGCAGGGCTGTGGTTTGTACGTCGGTTTACGTTCGGCCAACAGTAACAGCCTGGTTAATCAGGCCCTGATCCATCACCAGGCCATGTCACGGACCGGGCCGCGGGGGCATTGACCCCTAAACCCCCTCCAGGTATCACCATGTACATGGAAAAATTTAAAAGCACATGCAGTATAATTGACATAACGTTATATTAATGGTGACATTATTTAGTTCTATACAAAATTAAATATAACATGTATTTTCCTGAAAATTGTATTAAATTATATCGATAACATAGAAATATCAGTACTTGGAAACACAAGGTTATGACACACGAGACAAACACAAGGTTATGACACGAGACAAACACAAGGTTATGACATACACGAGACAAACACAAGGTTATGACACACGAGACAAACACAAGGTTATGACACACGAGACAAACTCAAGGTTATGACACACACGAGACAAACTCAAGGTTACGGCGCACACGAGACAAACACAAGGTTATGACACACGAGACAAACTCAAGGTTATGACACACACCAGACAAACACAAGGTTATGGCACACACGAGACAAACTCAAGGTTATGACACGAGACAAACACAAGGTTATGACACGAGACAAACACAATGTTATGACACACACCAGACAAACACAAGGTTATGGCACACACGAGACATACACAAGGTTATGACACACGAGACAAACACAAGGTTATGACACACACGAGACAAACACAAGGTTATGACACACGAGACAATCATAAGGTTATGACACACGAGACAAACACAAGGTTATGACACGAGACAAACACAAGGTTATGACACACGAGACAAACAAAAGGTAATGACACACAAGACAAACACAAGGTTATGACACACACGAGACAAACACAAGGTTATGACACACACGAGACAAACACAAGGTTATGACACACGAGACAAACACAAGGTTATGACACACGAGACAAACACAAGGTTATGACACACGAGACAAACTCAAGGTTATGACACACACGAGACAAACTCAAGGTTATGACACACACGAGACAAACACAAGGTTATGACACAAACAAGACAAACACAAGGTTATGACAAACACACGAGACAAACACAAGGTTATGACATACGAGACAAACAAGTTTATGACACACGAGACAAACACGAGGTTATGACACACGATACAAACTCAAGGTTATGACACACGAGCCAAACATAAGGTTATGACACACGAGACAAACAAGGTTATGACACATGAGACAAACACAAGGTTATGACACGAGACAAACATAAGGTTGTGACACACGAGACAAACTCAAGGTTATGACACACGAGCCAAACATAAGGTTATGACACACGAGACAAACAAGGTTATGACACATGAGACAAACACAAGGTTATGACACGAGACAAACATTAGGTTGTGACACACGAGACAAACTCAAGGTTATGACACACACGAGACAAACACAAGGTTATGACACACACGAGACAAACTCAAGGTTATGACACACACGAGACAAACTCAAGGTTATGACACACGCGAGACAAACTCAAGGTTATGACACACACGAGACAAACACAAGGTTATGACACACGAGACAAACACAAGGTTAGGACACACGAGACAAACACAAGGTTATGACACACGAGACAAACACAAGGTTATGACACACGAGACAAACTCAAGGTTATGACACTCACGAGACAAACATGAGGTTATGACACACACGAGACAAACACAAGGTTATGACACACGAGACAAGCACAAGGTTATGACACACGAGACAAACTCAAGGTTATGACACACGAGACAAACTCAAGGTTATGACACACACGAGACAAACACAAGGCTATGACACACACGAGACAAACACAAGGTTATGACACACGAGAGAAACACAAGGTTATGACACACGAGACAAACACAAAGTTATGACACCCGCGAGACAAACTTAAGGTTATGACACACGAGACAAACACAAAGTTATGACACACGAGACAAACACAAGGGTATGACACACGAGACAAACACAAGGTTATGACACACGAGACAAACACAAGGTTATGACACACGAGACAAACACAAGGTTATAACACACACGAGACAAACACAAGGTTATAACACACACGAGACAAACATAAGGTTATAACACACACGAGACAAACATAAGGTTATGACACACACGAGACAAACACAAGGTTATGACACACGAGACAAACACAAGGTTATGACACACGAGACAAACACAAGGTTATGACACACACGAGACAAACACAAGGTTATGACACACACGAGACAAACTCAAGGTTATGACACACATGAGACAAACTCAAGGTTATGACACACGAGACAAACACAAGATTATGACACACCCGAGACAAACACAAGGTTATGACACACGAGAGAAAC
Organism: Cherax quadricarinatus; assembly: GCF_038502225.1. Lineage (NCBI taxonomy): Eukaryota > Metazoa > Arthropoda > Malacostraca > Decapoda > Parastacidae > Cherax > Cherax quadricarinatus. Next base: position 39,513,853 of record NC_091310.1, on the reverse strand, counting down.
TCAAGGTTATGACACACACGAAACAAACACATGGTTATGACACACTCGAGACAAACACAAGGTTATGACACACACGAGACAAACACAAGGTTATGACACACGAGACAAACACAAGGTTATGGCACACGAGACAAACACAGGGTTATGACACACACGAGACTAACACAAGGTTATGACACACGAGACAAACACAAGGTTATGATCTCAGTAGTAGTAACCAGTTACCAGTAACCAGTGTACCAGTAGATGACTCACTACCAACCGTCTCTGCCTGAGTCACTGTCTGTATTCATATTGTGCTGACCACAGCAGTATTTCAAAGACCCCCCTCACATATGGGTACTGTGGGCGGTCAGTTATACGAGAGTGAGCAAGGAGGCAGGTTCACGGCTGTTAGGGCGCTTCACACATTATCCGTAATTATACGTACTTCCAGCCTACGTGAGTATTACTTTTCCCTATCCACGTGTTCGAACCCCCACATGATAAATGGTGGCAGCGGTGGGATTGAACTCTTGGATAGTCAGTAACCAGTTACCAGTAACCAATGTACCAGTAGATGACTCACTACCAACCGTCACTGTCTGTATTCATATTGTGCTGACCACAGCAGTATTTCAAAGACCCCCTCACATATGGGTACTGTGGGCGGTCAGTTATACGAGAGTGAGCAAGGAGGCAGGTTCACGGCTGTTAGGGCGCTTCACACATTATCCGTAATTATACGTACTTCCAGCCTACGTGAGTATTACTTTTCCCTATCCACGTGTTCGAACCCCCACATGATTATGACACACACTAGACAAACACAAGGTTATGACACACGAGACAAACATAAGGTTATGACACGAGACAAACACAAGGTTATGACACACGAGACAAACACAAGGTTATGACACACGAGACAAACATAAGCTTATGACACACGAGATAAACAGGGTTATGACACACGAGACAAACAAAAGGTTATGACACACGAGACAAACACAAGGTTATGACACACGAGACAAACAAGGTTATGACACACAAGAGACAAACATAAGATTATGACACTAGACAAACACAAGGTTATGACACACACGAGACAAACATAAGGTTATTACACACAAGACAAACACAAGGTTATGACACGAGACAAACACAAGGTTATGACACACGAGACAAACACAAGGTTATGACACGAGACAAACACAAGGTTATGACACACACGAGACAAACATAAGGTTATGACACACGAGACAAACTCAAGGTTATGACACACACGAGACAAACACAAGGTTATGACACTCCCGAGAGAAACTCAAGGTTATGACACACGAGACAAACACAAGGTTATGACACACGAGACAAACATAAGGTTATGACACACCAGACAAACAGGGTTATGACACACGAGACAAACAAAAGATTATGACACTAGACAAACACAAGGTTATGACACCCACGAGACAAACATAAGGTTATGACACACGAGACAAACACAAGGTTATGACACACGAGACAAACACAAGGTTATGACACACGAGACAAACACAAGGTTATGACACGAGACAAACACAAGGTTATGACACGAGACAAACACAAGGTTATGACACACGAGACAAACTCAAGGTTATGACACACGAGACAAACACAAGGTTATGACACTCCCGAGAGAAACTCAAGGTTATGACACACGAGACAAACTCAAGGTTATGACACACACGAGACAAACAGAAGGTTATGACACACACGAGACAAACTCAAGGTTATGACACACGAGACAAACACAAGGTTATGACACACGAGACAAACACAAGGCTATGACACGAGACAAACACAAGGTTATGACACACACGAGACAAACATAAGGTTATGACACACGAGAGAAACTCAAGGTTATGACACACACGAGACAAACACAAGGTTATGACACACACGAGAGAAACTCAAGGTTATGACACACACGAGACAAACACAAGGTTATGACACACACGAGACAAATACAACGTTATGACACACGAGAGAAATACAACGTTATGACACACGAGACAAACACAAGGTTATGATACGAGACAAACACAAGGTTATGACACACACGAGACAAACACAAGGTTATGACACACGAGACAAACTCAAGGTTATGACACACACGAGACAAACAAAGTTATGACACACGAGACAAACACAAGGTTGACACACACGAGACAAACACAAGGTTATGACACACGAGACAAACTCAAGGTTATGACACACGAGACAAACTCAAGGTTATGACACTAGACAAACTCAAGGTTATGACACGAGACAAACACAAGGTTATGACACACACGAGACAAACACAAGGTTATGACACACGAGACAAACTCAAGGTTATGACACACACGAGACAAGCAAGGTTATGACACACGAGACAAACACAAAGTTGACACAGACGAGACAAACACAAGGTTATGACACACACGAGACAAACTCAAGGTTATGACACACGAGACAAACTCAAGGTTATGACACACACGAGACAAACACAAGGTTATGACATACACGAGACAAACACAAGGTTATGACACACGAGACAAACTCAAGGTTATGACACACACGAGACAAACACAATGTTATGGCACACACGAGACAAACACAAGGTTACGACACACACGAGACAAACTCAAGGTTATGACACACGAGACAAACTCAAAGTTATGACACACGTGACAAACTCAAGGTTATGACACACACGAGACAAACACAAGGTTATGACATACACGAGACAAACACAAGGTTATGACATACACGAGACAAACACAAGGTTATGACACACGAGACAAACTCAAGGTTATGACACACACGAGACAAACACAAGGTTATGACACACGAGACAAACACAAGGTTATGACATACACGAAACAAACACAAGGTTATGACATACACGAGACAAACACAAGGTTATGACATACACGAGACAAACACAAGGTTATGACATACACGAGACAAACACAAGGTTATGACACACACCAGACAAACACAAGGTTTTGACAACACACCAGACAAACACAAGGTTATGACACACACCAGACAAACTCAAGGTTATGACACGAGACAAACACAAGGTTATGACACGAGACAAACACAAGGTTATGACACACTTGAGACAAACACAAGGTTATGACATACACGAGACAAACACAAGTTTATTACACACACCAGACAAACACAAGCTTATGACACACACGAGACAAACTGAAGGTTATAACACGAGACAAACACAAGGTTATGACACGAGACAAACACAAGGTTATGACATACACGAGATAAACACAAGGTTATGACATACTCGAGACAAACACAAGGTTATGACACACACGAGACAAACACAAGGTTATGACACACACGCGACAAACACAAGGTTATGACACACGAGGCAAACACAAGGTTATGACACACACGCGACAAACACAAGGTTATGACACACGAGACAAACACAAGGTTATGACACACGCGACAAACACAAGGTTATAACACACGAGACAAACAAAAGGTTATGACACACGAGACAAACACAAGGTTATGACACGAGACAAACACAAGGTTATGACACACACGAGACAAACACAAGGTTATGACACGAGACAAACACAAGGTTATGACATACATGAGACAAACACAAGGTTATGATATACACGAGACAAACACAAAGTTATGACACACACGAGACAAACACAAGGTTATGACACACACGAGACAAACACAAGGTTATTACACACACGAGACAAACACAAGGTTATGACACATGAAATAAACTCATGGTTATGACACACGAGACAAACACAAGGTTATGACACACGAGACAAACAAAGGTTATGACACACGAGACAAACACAAGGTTATGGCACATGAAACAAACTCAAGGTTATGACACATGAGACAAATACATTTTCTGAAATTGCACACCAAGAGTTAATAGAAAATCAGTTTTGAGTATTCGTCACCCCAGATGACACCAGCCAATCCATGTGGCTCATAGACTAGTTTATTCCCTGGAGTCTACCTGTAGGGTATCCCGGAGATCAACACCCCTACGACCCGGTCCACGACCAGACCTCTCGGTGGATGAGGGCCGGATGAACCAGGCTGTTATTGCTGGCCGCACGTAGTCCAACATAGGAACCACAGCCCGGCTGATCCGGCACCAACTTCAAACATCTGTCCAGCTCCCTCTTGAAGGCTGTCAGGAGTCTATTGGTAATTACCCTTATGCATGGTGGGAGGTTGTTGAACAGTCTTGGGCCTCGGACACCTGTTGTGTTTTCTCTTAGTGTACCAATGGCGCCCCTACTTTTCACCGGGGGTATTTTTGCACCGCCTACCCAATCTTTTGCTTAGGGAGTGATTTGTGTGTAGATTAGGGACCATTCCTTCTAGGATTCTCTTAAGTGTAGATTATGATGTATCTCTCGCCTGCGCTCCAGCGAGTACAAATCAAGTGCTTCCAAGCGTTCCCAGTAGTTTTAAGGTATTAAAAACTCAGTTCTATGGAGTCGCTAGTTTCCACAGGCTACTTATATTTTGTGACCTGTCAGATGGCTGTAAGGCGAAGACCGGGTTCGGCCTTGCTGGTTAATCCACTTCTTCACTGGCTCTTGTGTCCCTGGAACGTAGTTTTTCATCACCTCTATCATCTTTTTTCTTACACGTGTCTACTGTTGATATCCTTCAAGAAGCTTTGGTCATGGGCGCTCTTCTTATTTCTACTCTGCTGCTGAAGCCATTCTTGAGAGAGAGAGAGAGAGAGAGAGAGAGAGAGAGAGAGAGAGAGAGAGAGAGAGAGAGAGAGAGAGAGAGCAGTGAGAGCTGAGCTTCTACACAACAAGACGGGCACCAAACAGCAATTATACACTCTAGATCCATCTTCAGAACATCACTTCTGAGATCCTTTGTTCCTAGGATGACTAAAGTCAGGAACATGTTCGTACAGCACAACGAAATGAACGATATACTTGACCAAGTGAAATCGAGTCTCTGGTACGGTTGGAAAACATTAGAACGTGTTTCCATAAGACGCCTGCTGTCCCTGTTTTCCCATCTGTATAAAATGGGTACCTGGGTGTTTAGTCCCCTCAAGGAAGGTTCCTTGATGTTGGTGAGGGGCTCTTGATTTAGGGAATTGAATCTGTGCTCCAGTTCCCCGAATTAAGCCTGAATGCCTTCCACATCCCCCCCCCCAGGCGCTGTATAATCCTCCGGGTTTAGCGCTTCCCCTTGATTATAATAATAATAATAATAATGGGTGTTTAGTTGACTGATGTGGGTCGCATCCTGGGACAAAACTGACCTAATTTGCCCGAAATGCTCTGCATAACAAGGGGCTTTCTATATAGTAGTATGTCACTGATGTCAGCCAATCCTGTATACCTGGTACATGTACTTGTAGAAATAAAATTATTATTATTATTATTATTATTATTATTATTATTATTATTATTATTATTATATATCTCTTAATAAAAATGCTTTCAAATGAGCTGATGTAGGTAACAGCTCTTAGCTTGTAAATAAAGTTAGAAACCCTTAACCTAACCTTGTAAAATCTTGTGTAAAGAAAGAGAGAGAGAGAGAGAGAGGAAGAAAGAGAGAGAGAGGGAGAGAAGAAAGAGAGAGAGAGGAAGGAAGTTTAAAGTTATCAGTAAGAGGGTGTGGATGGGATGCAGTGGTAACTATCAGTAAGTGAAGATAGAGTCTGGGTGCTGGAGGGAGGCTACGGATGGGCGCTCCACCACAAACTTACCATTACACTTGTTTATATTCGTCTTGTTCACGTTGTAGTGAAATTATTAGCGACACTGTTTGCTGTATTTCAATACTATTTTTATACGGAATAAAGACCTTGAGGGAGAGTTTGTGTATGTTTACGTAATTGTTTCTGAGTGGGGTTGAACTCTTACTCTTGGGCCAAACCTTTATACTTCGATTAAGTGTGTGTGGGGGGGGGGGGAGTGGCGAGGCAGACGGCGGGTCGATACTGAAGATGTGTGAGTTGCCAGATGTCGCCTGGTCTCACATCATGGCCCGCTGGCTGAATGTCTTGACCTCACCATGTGACCTGACCCCAACAGTATTAACCCCACCATGTATCGTGATCACACCAATACCTTAGCCCCAACAATGTCTTGACCCCATTAGTATGTTGACCCCATAGAGACTTGTCCCCATCAACTTTGACCCTGCTGTCCCCACTCAGATATGAAATATAATAGGAGGAACTCAAAATGGGCACTATTTACAAAATACAGGAGGACCACCTAATAAACTGAAAGAAACACGTGCAAGTCCTGGGCATAATAATGTCAGCTGGCCTATCATTTAGGCAACACAATAAGGAAAAGGTTGCAGAGGCTAGAAAAATGATAGATGTAGATAACGGGAACTTTCAACTCAAGACAAATATTGCCAGTGGTGACGCTGTTGAAATCACTTGCGCTCTTTCGCGTATTGTTCAGTGTTGGTGGCACCATTAAGGCTTCATATCGCATGTACACCTACAGTCAAGAATACTTTGATATATGTAAGCTATATACGCAGAGGTCTAGGTCTCTCACTGTATACACTGAGAGTTTAGTTTAATCCCCATTTTTAGGATTAAAGTATTCTTGAGTGGCGGTGAGAAGGTTACGTGCAGCTGTAGTGTCTCTAATGTAGTCAGTAGGCTTTAAATCCCATTAACCAACCATCATGAATCAATACTTGAGATTAAAATAAATATTGTGTTTATATACTGAGAGAGGCACACACATTTCTTGGTGTATATATCCCTGAAGAAACCTCTGTTTCATTGTACACAATACAATACATGGTTATAAATAACCAAACATTTTAAAGGGGTGGACCGGTAAGCCAGCGGAAGGCCTCGGTCAGATGGCCAAAGCTCCAAAGGCGGGTCATCATCTGACTAAGACCCGCGTCAGGAAACACTTGTCCTGTTTCCTGACAAACCTTATGTTCTTATGACATTCCTCAGGTCACGTGCGTCACATCTCACTCTCCGCCTATATATATAATGTCTTTCTACCTCTGTATGCCTCTTCAAGGGGGGCTCCTTGGCGTGGTGAAGAGGCTCTTGGTCTGAGGAATTAGACCTATCGGTCTTCTTCCTCAGACCGAACCTAATTACCCCCCAATCTCCCCTCCCCTATCCCATCCTCCCCATCCTCCCCTTTTTCCTTTCCTCCTCCTCCTCCCCACTCCTCCCTTTTGCCCTTCCTCTTTTTGTCCTTTGGGATTTCTCCCACAGGCACGCTAGTTCCTAGGTAGAGGAAAGGACACCGGGGTCGATCCCATTCCGTTGAGGTTTCTTGGCGGTGGCGTAGTTTGCCGTGGAATCTGGATTGCCTAGGGATGTCCCGATCCCTCTCCGGTATCCCGGAGTAGCTTTGGGTGTCTTTTGGGCGACGGGTGTATCTCTGGAAGCCACCTTTCGGATTCCGGGGGTGGTGGCTGAAGGAGGTATGCTTTGTGGCGGATATCCGGCCGCCCTCTCTTTTGTCCACCGAGGTAGCTCGGCAGATGTGAGGTTGCTATCCCAGATTGCTGGTTTACTGGCATGAAGGGTAGGGTATGGCACGGGTTCCATGCTGCATCTGCGCTACTAGCGGTGTCGAGTCCTCTTGGGCGCGGAGGGAGATTTCTGGCCCTTTCATTCCTCCTAGGAACTATCCCTCCCCGGTCCCCCCTTTTTTTTTCTTTTTTTTATTTTTATTTTCTTTTCTTCTTTCTTTTTTTTTCTTAAAAACAAAAAGAAAGAAGTAACCTAACCATGGCAGCCCTAGTCCATGAACCTTTTACCCCCGGGCCCCTTCTTGATACCGCACCCCGTTCTGACCCCGCCTCGTCTTTGGACCACTCTTCAGACATTCCTCATGCCTCTGTACCTATTGCCGGTGCTGTTTCCTCACCTGCTTCAGGTACTGAGGCCTCGACTGACTCCTTCGATTTATCAGACCTTCGCTCTCCTCTGACTATGCTTCCGGCCTCTCCCTCTACGGTGCGGCAATTTTCAAATCGCCGACCCGTTCCACGTCGGACCAACTCTGGTCCCACGCCTAAACGTCAACGACAATTACCTGCTGATGATACTTCTCCACCTTCACCTTCTCGTTCTTCTCAGAAAAGATCGACACGTCCTTCACTACCTTTCCACGCTCAGTTTCAGACTGAACAGTGGACTAAATTCTTCACTTTGCGACCAACTTCCTCTACTGCCTATCTTTCTGACCATAGTATTGGCAAGGCACTCCTACGCCATGTTGGTAAAGATATTTCTTTTCATGCTCTTAAGAGCGGTACGCGCATCATTACCGTACAGAATGCTACCCAGGCTCGTGAGCTCTCTCGTCTTTCCCATATAGATACTGTTCCTGTCACCCTTGAAAAACATCATTCCCTCAATTCTTGTAGTGGTACCGTTATTCTGCCCCATACCATAGTTCAACAAAATTTCCAGACATGCGGCACCGACATTCTAGAACAGCTGGAACTCCAAGATCTCCCAATCCTCAAGGTAGACACTTACGTTCTTCCTGCCCGTGGGCGGAGACGATACCCTAGCAATGTGGCTCGTTTAACTTTTGACAGCCGAGAACTCCCATCCTCAGTTTATATAGCAGGACATCGGTTACAAGTTCGAAAGGTGATCCCTACACCACAACAGTGTAGAAATTGCTGGCGATTTGGCCATCCAGCGAAATATTGCAGATCTATCGCCGAATGCCCAGTCTGTGGTGCCGATGACCATTCTAATACGTCTTGCAATCGATCTCCCTCTTGCCTTAACTGTCATGAGGCTCACCCTTCGTACTCTCGCCGTTGTCAGGTCTATTTAAACGAGCGGGAAATCCGTTACCTCAAAGAGACAGAAGGTCTCCCTTATGCCATGGCAGTTTCTCATCTCCGCCTCCAAGGGAGACTCCCACGTGTTTCTTATTCCCGTGTTTCAAAACGTCCCCCCACTTCTGGTATCCCATCTTCTACACCCACCTCTGTGGTTACCTCTCCCATAATCACTCCTGTATCTAATCCTTTTGCTGTCCTCGGCTCAGACGTCCCTACTTCAACGCCTCAGTCTAATCTCGCTTCTTCGAGTTCTCTCTTACAAGCCTCAGTATCGACGAGACCTCGTACGACACCTCTTCCCAATCGTCCCTCTACTTCTCAAAAGTCAAAAAAAGGTCCGGTAACACCTCCTACCCATCTTCCACCTCCTCATTTTACCCTCCCTGTCTCTGTCCCTAGTTCTTCCCCTCTCACTGGCTCAGTTACAAGTGCAGAGGTTCACCCTCCTCCTCGTAATGTACCTTCCTCCCCTGTTCCCTCCCAAGTTTCTTCCTCTTCTGCCACCTCCCAGGTTCCTGTCTCTTCTGTCCCCTGCCACGCTTCTCCAGTTCCCTCCACCCTTTCGCCCCCCCCTACCTTGGTACAGTCCAATACAGTTCCAATCTTTACTCATCCTCCCCCTACCATTCCCAATATTGTCTCCCATACGACATCTCTGAATTCTGAAACACTTGAAGCAATCTCTGAATATATTGCAGAGACCAAACCATCAATGGACACTGATCCACCTTCCGCTCTTTCTCTCTCCTCTGCTCCATCTGCGCAACTCTTTTCTTCACAGCGCACCGTTCCTTCGCTGCTTGAACATTTTCCACTGCCTCCGCATGTGGACTTTTCTAACCCTCCTAGTCCGTAGGAACCCTTACCTGCGGATTTCAAGTATCTTTATCATTGCCATTCATGGCCTTTTTACAGTGGAATATACGTGGCCTCAGGGGTAATCGGGGTGAGCTTCAGATGTTACTCTCCCAGTTTGCCCCTGTTGGTGTTTGCTTACAGGAACCAAAATTACACTCTGCTGTTATTTCTCACATCTCAGGCTATAATTTATTGTATTCTTCAGATCCTTTTCCTGATGGGACCTTTAATGAAAGTGCCCTTCTTCTCCGCACTGATATTCCGTACCATCAGCTATTTGTTCATACTTCGCTGCATTACACAGCAGCCCGTATCCACTTACATAGGTGGTATACGCTCTGTTCTTTATATCTCTCTCCTTCTCGGGCATTATCTATTCCGGATTTTGCCTTCCTTGTTTCGTCATTACCGCCACCAATTCTGTTACTTGGTGATTTTAATGCCCACCATTTCCTCTGGGGAGGGTCTCACTGTGATTCCCGTGGAATTCAGTTAGAGGCTTTTCTTGCCACCCACCCCCTCCATGTTTTAAATACAGGTACTCACACCCATTTTGATCCTCGGACTCATACTCTCTCTTGCATCGATCTCTCAGTTTGCTCTTCCTCCGCCGCATTAGACTTTACTTGGTCTGTTCTCCCGGACTTACATGACAGTGATCATTTCCCAATCATTCTTACTTCCCCTTCATATTCGCCACCTCTTCGCACCCCACGCTGGCAATTTAATCGGGCAAATTGGAACCTTTACTCACACCTGACTGTTTTTAAAGAGGTTCCTTCTTCGTCCTCCATCGATGAGCTTTTACACCTCTTCTCATCCTCCGTTTTCACCGCAGCTTCTCATTCTATACCCCAAACTTCGAGCAGGCATTCTCAGAAATGCGTGCCTTGGTGGTCTCCTGCTTGTGCTCGTGCAGTACGTTTGAAACGCGCTGCATGGGGCAGGTACCGGTACAATAGAACCACAGAGCGACTCCTTGATTTTAAACAGAAGCGTGCGATCGCTCGCCGTGTCATCCGTGACGCTAAACGCACTTGCTGGCGAGATTATGTCTCCACCATCACCTCTGCTTCCTCTATGAGTGCAGTCTGGAAAAAAGTACGAAAACTGAGTGGTAAATATTCTCCTGACCCGGCTCCTGTTCTGCGGGTTGCCGGTGTTGATATAGCAAACCCACTAGATGTTGCCAATGAAATTGGCAATCATCTGGTCCGTATTTCTCAGGGACTCCATCTATGCCCCTCATTTCTTTCCTCAAAGTCTGCCAGAGAGTTAGCACCCTTGGACTTTTCTTCTCTCAGAGAAGAACAGTATAATGTGCCTTTTACACTTCAAGAACTGGAGGCAACACTCTCAGCTTGTCGATCATCGGCAGCTGGGCCCGACGACATTCATATTCGTATGCTACAACATTTACATCAGTCAGCCCTTGCAGTCCTATTACGCCTTTACAATCTTATTTGGTCACAAGGAGTTCTTCCACAGCTGTGGAAATCCGCCATTGTTCTCCCTTTCCGCAAACCAGGCACTACGGGACATGAAACCTCCCACTATCGTCCCATTGCTCTTACCAGTGCAGTTTGCAAAGTAATGGAACGTCTAGTAAATAGACGTTTAGTGTGGTATTTAGAGACACACAACAGTCTCTCCACTCGTCAATATGGCTTTCGTAAGGGACGTTCTACCATAGACCCCTTACTGCGCTTGGATACGTATGTTCGTAATGCCTTTGCGAATAACCACTCAGTTATTGCCATATTTTTTGATCTTGAGAAGGCATATGACACAACTTGGAGGTATAATATTTTAGCCCAAGCCCACTCCTTAGGCCTTCGAGGCAATCTACCATCCTTCCTTAAGAACTTTTTAACTGACAGGCATTTCCGTGTTCGGGTTAATAATGTGCTCTCCCCGGACTTTATCCAAGCTGAAGGTGTCCCCCAGGGATGTGTTCTGAGCACAACACTTTTTCTCCTTGCTATTAATGATTTGGCCTCTAGTCTTCCATCAAATATTTGGTCATCACTCTATGTTGATGACTTCGCTATTGCCTGTGCAGGCGCTGACTGTCACCTCCTTACAGTTTCTCTCCAGCATGCAGTCGACCGTGTTTCCAATTGGGCCACCACACATGGGTTTAAATTTTCCAGCACTAAAACCCACCAAATCACTTTCACTAGACGCTCTGTCATCTCTGATCATCCTTTGTACCTCTATGGCTCACGTATCCCTGAACGTGATACAGTCAAGTTTCTGGGCCTCCTCTTTGATCGTAGGTTATCCTGGAAACCTCACATTACCTCTCTGAAGGCAACTTGTCACAGCCGGCTGAACCTTCTTAAAACCCTTGCTCATCTTTCGTGGGGAGCTGATCGTCGAACCCTCCTTCACCTACATTCCACCCTTATTTTATCGAAACTTGATTATGGTGACCAGATCTATTCAGCGGCATCTCCTGCTACTCTCTCTAGCCTTAACCCCATTCATCACCAAGGATTACGTTTATGCCTTGGTGCTTTTCGCTCTTCCCCTGTCGAAAGCCTCTATGCAGAAGCGAACGTTCCATCCTTATCCGATCGCCGTGATGCCCATTGCCTGCGCTACTATGTACGCTCTCATGATCTCCGCAATCCTTCCATTTATAGAATGGTCACTGATATTAGTAGACATTCTTTATTTGTTCGCCGCCCCTGCTTACTCCGTCCCTTCTCTCTTCGCCTTCATTCGCTCTTGTCTTCTCTTCAACTACCACCTTTCTATGTACATGTAGCATCACACTTTTCCCTACCCCCCTGGGAAGTTCCAGCTGTTCGAGTCTGTTCTTTCTCCCTCCCTTGCTCGAAAGCCCAACTGTCTACGGTCGCTTCCCGCTCTCTTTTTCTTGACCACTTTCACTCTCATTCTCATGCCATTGCTGTGTACACAGATGGCTCTAAGTCTTCTGACGGCGTAGGATTCGCAGCAGTGTTTCCGGACAGCGTCGTACAAGGGCATTTACTATCTTCAGCTAGTATTTTTACTGCTGAATTATATGCCATCCTTACAGCACTTATCCGTATTGCATCTATGCCTGTGTCATCATTTGTGGTTGTCTCAGACTCCCTTAGTGCTTTACAGGCTATACAAAAATTTGATACACCTCACCCCTTAGTCCTCCGTATCCAACTTTGGCTACGCCGCATCTTTACTAAGCATAAAGATATTGTTTTTTGTTGGGTCCCTGGTCATGTTGACGTACAGGGCAATGAACAGGCAGACACTGCTGCGCGGTCAGCAGTACATGACCTACCAGTTTCTTATAGAGGTATTCCATGTACGGACTATTTTGCTGTAATATCTTCCCACCTTCACACCCGTTGGCAACAACGTTGGTCTACTATGCTCGGCAACAAACTTCAGTCTATTAAACCGAGTATAGGTTACTGGCCGTCTTCTTATCACCAGTGTCGAGGTTGGGAGACTACTCTCTCCCGTCTTCGCATTGGCCATACTCGTCTTACTCATGGATATCTCATGGAGAGGCGTCTTGCTCCTCTCTGTGAGAATTGCCAAGCTCCATTATCAGTCAGCCACATTCTGTTGGACTGCCCACTTTATCAACGAGCACGCAGAATTTACCTCTGTCGTCGTCTTCGCCCCGCTGCTCTCTCTTTACCTTCCCTTCTCGCTGATGGACCCACCTTTCATCCGGACTCTCTCATTGACTTTTTGACAACGACTGACTTACTCCACAAATTTTGATACTTTCAGCCCTTTCTACTTGTATCTCTTGCTACCCTCTACCCCCGTACTATCCCCTGCCCCGCTGTTTTCTGTAACCTGCTGATCATCCCCCCTCCCTTCTGCCATCCAATTCCCTTGCTTCCTTCCCTACCCTGCAGCGCTGTATAGCCCTTGTGGCTTAGCGCTTCTTTTTTATTATAATAATAATAATACCTCTGTATGTTAGAAGTGATCAAGGTCCCAGGACCGAAACGTTTTCTAATAAATATGTTATAGTGTTTGCTTACGTGTCTTTCTAAACCAACTTGTCGGTATTTATTACCAAGGTTTATACCAAACCTTACCTTACCTAACCTGTGTTTCATTATTGCTGCACTAGGCTATGCACTGATTGTGTTGTTCAAGTGCTGGTCACTGTAACACATGACAAAACTATTTTGAGACACACTTAGTGTAAGTGCGTATCTGGCTATAACGTCTTGTGCATCTGCCAGATATACCTGGAGAGGGTTTCGGGGGTCAACGCCCCCGCGGCCAGGTCTGTGACCAGGTCTCCCGGTGGATCAGGGCCTGATCAACCAGGCTGTTACAGGTGGCTGCGCGCAAACCGGCGTACAAGCTACGCACGATGATTCAATCCACTACCATACCTACATTCATTCCACCACCACCATCTACACTTATTCCGTAACCATCCATCTAATGCACTCACTGTCCAGCAGTAGGAGTAATATTAGGAGAGAAGTAGATAATGAAGCTGAATATTATAAGGATGTAGTTAGAAGCCTGAATAGATCTATTACCCACTGTGATAACATGAATCTAGATAAGTACGTTTATGGAGCAACCTGTAATGTGAACAGACTGACTGAATTAGTAGTAGCCGAGTTTAGACTTGATTACAAGTTCTTGCAATTTAGCAGATACAGATGATGGTCAGACTAAATTATATGTTCAATTGTCCATTTATTGAGGAATACAGACTGTAATAACCTGTAGGGTCTTCAGAAAAATGTATATATTTATTTATTTTATTTTTTCTTTCATTTAATATTATATTTGTTATTTTCGTTAATAGATAAAGCGAAAATATCATGCATTATATTATTAGATGTCATATGTCTTTGGCTACGTATATAGTTAAGGTGTAACCATTACACTACATTCTTTGTTAGCTGAAAGTTTTGATTGGCTACCCGCGCTTCAAGCTACTTGATCACTTGTTTGCTGGGGCGAGTAGTACGCCGGTAGGTGTAATGGCGCACTGCCAGCGTTCGTTCTGCATTTCTCTCTGGCTGGAACTAGTCGAGGCAATAACAACCCTCCTCTTTTCTCTACTGTCCGAGAGAACGTTTTCCACTGTTATTGTCATTTAGACAGTTTTCTGATAATGTATCCGTTAGTGAGTCTTTTTTTTTTATACACCTTGTAAGGAAGACCGACTGCCCACGGTCGGGGTTGTTATGCCTCCCTTGCCTGATGTTGCACTGCTCACGGCTGCTTTAAGCATTTTGCTCTGGCGAACTGCTCGCTTCTCTTAAAGTTCAAGCAAGCTGTTTTATTGTCTTTCTATGGGTCAGTATGACCCTTGTAGGTTTAGCGCTTAGTTATGATTGTAATAATCTATGGGTCAGTTTGCGTAGGAATTTACTTAATCAGTCATGTTCTAAATCTAGCCGAGAACAAACACATAATACACGTATTATTGTTGTACGTTTAAGTACAGTACAGTATTCAAAAGTACAGTGATACAGTTTAAGTATTTTTATGTATAGTATAAGTAGTGCTTATAGCACAGTTAAATGTACAGAATACTAAATTAATGAAGCTATACAACCGATTTGTAGTAATTTATTTCCGGGCTGTGGCTCGCACGTTGGTTTGCTTGCAGCCAACAGTAACAGCCTGGTTGATCAGGCTCTGATCCACCAGGAGGCCTGGTCACAGACCGGGCCGCGGGGGCGTTGACCTCCGGAACTCTCTCCAGGTAAACTCCAGGTATGATTACTAAGTTTATTTAACTGTAAATACTATTAAAACTAGACACCTCTTTATTAAAGTTCTCAACTTGTCTCTAGTGGTATGATTTATAACCAGTTGTAATCCTATATATAGTATCTAAGAGAGCTATTAGAAGTACTGGATAATAGGTTTTGAATTCTTGTAACGAATGAACTGTTACAAACCAGAAATAGGTTAAATAATAGAGGGAGATCTATAATTTTACCTAGTATCTTGCAGAATGTCTGTGCTAATGTGCATTTTTTAACATTATTTGTGCAATATGTCAAGGAATGTAATTAATGAAAATATGATACCAAACAGAAAAAAATACTAAATTTGCTTACAGATAAGTCAGCTGTAGATATAAATTCATATGTACATCTTTAAATCCTTTTGGAGACTAGTTCCTAGATCTTTTGTATGTCCATATGCTCCTGCGCTACCTTGCACAGGATGAATATGAGGTGCACAATAAATTAGCCGCTTCGGCGGCAAAATCTAATCTTTACCATTATTACCACCTGCACCCCTCCCCCTTACCAACCGCTATACTCCGCCACCACCACAAATCACTCTGTGCTGCCATAATCACGACGACCACCATGTCTGTGCACCACTGCCGCCACCATTCACCACCCCTCTGCATCACCACCACCACCGCCACCTCTCTTGCAGTACCACCCCCAACCCTCTGACCACCCAACAAATAATCATATTTGATGCTATCCAATTTCTAGAAAGCAGTTTTCCCGTCTACTGACAAAATAATTTAAGACTGCCAAATGTTAGATGTCACTTAGATCGTCACAAATCAACGACAACAATTTAGATATATATTAAGATAAGAGAGATATAGGCGCTATAGTGATTTTAATTATAGCACACTAATGGATCTTAAACGAAATCTTGACGCTGTTGCTTGATATTTTCCAAGACGGAGGGAGACAACCTCTTCATGTTCTGGGGAGTAGTTCTCGTTCTTTCTTTCTTCCTCCTGGATAGTTCTGGTTATTTCCTCATTCCTCCTGGATAGTCTGTACTGGTTATTTCTTCATTCCTCCTGGATAGTCTGTACTGGTTATTTCCTCATTCCTCCTGGATAGTCTGTACTGGTTATTTCTTCATTCCTCCTGGATAGTCTGTACTGGTTATTTCTTCATTCCTCCTGGATAGTCTCTACTGATTATTTCTTCATTCCTCCAGGGTAGTTTGCAGATGCTATCTGTGAAAAAAAGGTGGGAAGGCAGGCGGGAATATTTTGCGTTTTCACATGATTTTATCAAATTGTTTCTGTTCTGAGATATGCTGGGAGGAGGAGGCTGGTAGGGAAGGGAAGAAGGTTGCTGGCTAGGAGGCTGACAGGAAAGGAAAGAAGGTTGCTGGCAGGAAAGGGGAGAAGGCTGCTGGCTAGGGGGCTGACAGGAAAGGGAAGAAAGCTACTAGGACGAGAGACGGGGCCTGTATACCTAGGATGGGGTTCAGGGAGGGGACTGGGGTCTCTATGCCTTGGATGGGAGGGAGAGGGATGAGACGAGGGCCTGGGATGGTGAGGTCGAGGGGAGGTATAGCCTGAGGTAGAAGAGTCTTTAGGAAGGTCAAGAGACATAAGTCAGTGAACATAACATTCAGTATACCTAACACTACCTCCTTTGTTCCATTGCTATTTAGTACACGAAACAGTATTTTACAGTATTCTTTCTGCACATCTTATTGCGCAGTTTCCACTGCTGGCTTCGAGTAATCCCTGTGGATAATACAAGGAACTGGTTTTAGACCAGTTTTGAGGGTTCCAACAGCCTGACTAGTCAAAGAGCGGTCACTGTGCGTTCCTAATGTTCTAACTGATTTTGATGGTTTCAACGCCTTTCATATACCAGTTTTTTATTTCCAGTTGTCTGACTGGTCATTGAGCAGTCTCTCAGGGTTTCCATCAGCCTAACTGGTCACAAACTGCTTCCGAGCAGATCCCGGATATGTCCTTCAAGTATTTCTCAAGCCTGAAGAATCCTATTGTGTGGAAGAAACGTTTTGGATATAGATACCTAACTGTTGCACATGTGCCTTGCTCATTATCGTTGCTGTTAGTACACCAGTTCTGGAGCTGCTAAAGTCTCTCCTGAGTCTTTCAGCTCATTCTCAGTATCAAGGTTTGTTTTGGTATAAACCTTAGTAATATATATCGACAAATTGGTTTAAAGAATACATGATACTCAACCAGGCAAACACCACCTACCCAACAACACAGGAATCACATGATCCCCATTGTCTGTCATCATGTGTTACACCCTACTCTCTGCCTATATATACTGTTATTTTTAAACTCAATGTTTTAGTTGATCAAGGTCCCAGGACCGAAACGTTTTCTAATAAATATGTCCTAATGTTTGCTTACGTGTCTTTTTAAACCAAGGTTTGTTTTACATAACTTATCCCCTGCACTGGTAGTGAAGAAATTATTCTTATATCGGGGATTTAGAAATGTGCCGTGTATCCTCTTGTAATCCACTGTAATTCGAATTTATTTACAGTGCTGTGTGACCCTTGTGGGTTTAACGCTTGGTTATGATTATAGTAATAGTCGAACCTTGCTAAGAGTGACACTGAGAGCTGATAGTGTTACCCAACCTTGTGATTCTTGGACCACTCAAAGCTTTGTTGATAGATTATAATGTAATTAGACTTGATGATCTACCTTAATTTTTTTAAAGGGGTGGACCGGTAAGCCAGTGGAAGGCCTCGATCAGATGACCAAAAGCTCCATTAGTGGATCATACGACCAACATCCGCGTCAGGAAACAGTTCTCCCGTTTCCTGACATCTTGTCTACCTACCTTTGTTGATGAAATGTTTAAAATATTGCACTTGGAGGCTGTATTTCTGAGACTAGACAATTTCTTTCACTAAGACGTGTAATTATTTTGTGAAATATTTAAAATGAGGAAGTTCAACTTGACAATAAAGATACCACACATTTCCGTCAAATGATGAAATGATTACTACTACAAAGTGTTATTTGTTGAGGAATAGATGACATTGTTGACATAGAAAGCCTTTGATTATGAAGAGCATTTCGGGCAGCCTTATAACATTCTGAGTGAGCTTGTGCTGTGGTAGTTGTTCTTGAAGAGCCTCTAGTTTACTGCAGGCTAGAGCAGAGCGAGTCAAGTGGCTCACGATTTACCCATACTTACCAGTGATGTATTTTATTTGTCTCTGCTTCAGAGTACAATCATGGCTAACCAACTGAAGTGTATGTAGTGTTCGCGAGTGTAGAGGAGCAACAAACACTCGCGAGGTAGTGTTAGTTTTACTATTTTTTTTTTAGGTATGTGTGTAATAATTTAAAAGTATCGGCTGGTATAGGTCACTTTTTTACAGAAACCATAAAAATAACCGATACTCACAGATGCTGATAACAAAATACTAAGAGGAATTGACAAGTTGGATAGGGACAGAATGTTTCAGAGATGGGACACAGCAACAAGAGGTCACAACTGGAAGTTGAAAATTCAGATTAGTCACATGGATGTTAGGAAGTATTTCTTCAGTCATGGAGTTGTCAGAAAGTGGAACAGTCCGGTGAGTGATGTAGTGGAGGCAGGATCCATACATAGCTTAAGAAGAGATATGATAAAGCTCATGGAGCAGAGCGAGAGTGGACCTAGTGGCGACCAGCGATGAGATGGGGCCAGGAGCTGTGAATCGACCCTTGCAACCACAAATAGGTGAGTATAAATAAATGGGAGCACACACAGTAAATTTTCAGAGAATAGGGGGATACTTGAAGAGGAGAAACCCGCTGGTCAAGCTCATTTTCAAGACAAATTGTGTGAAACAGGATCCTGCAAGAGAAACCACGGCTGAAGAAATCGTCAACATACAGGAGGGTGTTCCTAGGCCGAGACAGAACAAGATCAGAAAGACAGCAGCTGAGGGAGAGGACACAGAAGTGAAAGGGGCAAGCACACACAGAACCATCCCCAGAACCCCACAACCAAACATGCTATCCCAGCACAAACCACAGTCCACACTTGCAGCCTCCACCTCACACTACACTGTAGAATCCCACAGCACACACGGCAGGTTAAATCACCACCACCAGATGTAGACCAAACGAAATGTAAACTTTGCCAGATTGACTATTGTCACACCTTGCGTCATTATGTACTGGAGTGCGATAAAATTAATGAATTGAGAGACAACTCACTCAGAAATGTTCAAGAAATGGCTAAGTATTTTATCCACAGTGGTATATTACAGACCATTCTGGAGAAATACTCTGACTTTGCTAGCTGTAAATAAAGCATTACCACGTGTGTGTGTGTGTGTGTGTGTGTGTGTGTGTGTGTGTGTGTGTGTGTGTGTGTGTGTGTGTGTGTGTGTGTGTGCGCGCGTGCGTGTGCGCATGCTTGTGTTTATGCATATATTTGTACGCTCGTGTGCATGTGTCTGTGCGTGCGCCCTCGTGTGTGTGTGCGCGCGCGCTCGTGTGGGTGTATGACCCACTTAATATTTGTATTTATAACTCATTACAATTGTGACCAGGTGTGGACGTATCAGTGGCTCATTACTTTGTAATTTGTTCATGACTGTAACCATGTATAGGAGTGAGGCTGATTCATTACCTTTGTAACTTGACATGATTGTGACCAGATCTACCTGGAGTTCATTACCTTTGTAACTAGTTCAGCTATCATAACTTTGGGGTCCAGTCCCTGGACCCATTATGTACCTCTGTAATCTTTTGACTACCGCCCACAGGATGGGTATGGGGTGCATAATATAAACTATTAAACTAACACTGCAAGATGCCCCACTTTCACAGACCCCTCCCAGAACACAGTGGCGGAGAGGAAACTGAAAGTATGGTACACCAACGCTGATGGAATAACGAATAAGTGGGAGGAGTGGCACGAAAGAGAGGCATCACCGGACATCATAGCTCTCACAGAATCCAAGCTCACAGGAATGATAAAAGAACCAAGTTCAAAGGAATGATAACAGATACCATCTTTCCAATGGGATATCAGATCCTGGGGAAAGACAGAGGGAACAGAGGGGGTAGAGTGGCACTGCTCATCAAAAACTGATGGGATTTTGATGAGCTGGAAAGAGGAGACAGAGGAGAAGCAAGAGACTACTTAATAGGAACACTTCAGTCTGGAGGTCCCAAGGTGGTAATTGCAGTGATGTATAACCCACCACAGAACAGCAGGAAGCCAAGGCAAGAGTATGATGAGAGTAATAGAGCAATGGTTGACACAGTGGCTGAAGCGGCCAGAAGGGCTCATGTGAGCAGGGCAAAGCTGCTGCTGATTTTGAGTGACTTCAACTACAAGGAAATCGACTGGGAGAACCTGGAGCCACATGGGGGGCCCAGAAACGTGTAGGGCTAAGATGATGGAGGCGGTACTGGAAAAACCTCTTGTACCAACACGTAAAGGACACTGCCAGAGAGAGAGGAGAGGATGAACTAGCAAGACTGGACCTAGTATTCACCTTGAGTAGTGCAGATATTGAGAACATCACACATGAAAGACACTTCGGGGCCAGTGATCACGTGGTTCTGAGCTTCGAATATATAGTAGTTAGAAGTGAAGAGGGAAGCAGGAAGGGCAGGATGAATGAAGCCAAACTACAAGAGAGGGGACTACACAGGCATGAAGAATTTCTTGTACGGGCTTCAGTGGGACAGAAAACTGGCAGGGAAGTTAGTAAACAAGATGATGGAATATGTAACAACAATACGCAATTAATACTTGGGAATTCTTCACTTGCCTATCCCTTGGGCACGACCTACTTCCACATTGGACAAATGTGATACCACCTACGACTGCTGCACCTCTCCTGCCATACAGTTTATAAGCTGCTTCTCCGCTCCTATGCTGTATTCTATTCAAAATTGATGGACTGACCACATCGACTCAAGGCTGAGGGACTGATTACCTCATTCTCCTCCTGTTCTTCAAGTTTATCCTTTGTATGGACTGATGAAGCCACTGTGTGGCAAAACGTTTCCTCAATAAAGATACCCAAGAGTTGCACATGTGTCTAATTTAGCAACATGTCGGTTCTTTGAACCATTCATCTACAACAATATGCAAGGAAGCTGAGGAGAGGTTTGTACCCAAGGGTAACAGAAATAACGAGAAAGCCAGGATGAGCCCTTGGTTCACCCAAAGGTGTAGAGAGGCCAAAACCAAGTGTGCTAGAGAATGGAAGGAGTATAGAAGGCAAAGGACCCAAGAGAATAAGGTAAGAAATCGTAGAGCCAGAAATGAATATGCACAGGTAAGAAGGGAGGCCCAACGGCAGTATGAAAATGACACAGCAGTGAAAGCCAAATCTGACCCGAAGCTATTGTATAGCCACATCAGGAGGAAAACAGCAGATAAGAACCAGGTAATCAGGCTGAGGAAGGAAGGGGGGAGATCACAAGAAACGACTGCAAGGTATGTGAGGAGCTCAACATGAGATTAAAAGAAGTGTTCACAGAGGAGACAGAAGAGACTCCAGAAAGACTGAGAGGTGGGGTACACCATCAAGTGTTAGACACAATACATACAACCGAGGAAGAAGTGAAGAGGCTGCTAAGCAAGCTATATACCTCAAAGGCAAAGGGGCTGGATAACATCTCTCCATGGGTCCTGAGAGAGGGAGCAGAGGTGCTACGTGTACCTCTGACAACAATCTTCACATCTCTAAATGGGGCAACTACCTGAGGTATGGAAGACAGCAAATGTACTCCCAATTTTTAAAAAAAGGAGACAGACAAGAAGCATTAAACTACAGACCAGTATCACTGACATGTATAGTATGCAAAGTCATGGAGAAGATTATCAGAAGAGTGATGGAGCACCTAGAAAGGAAAGAGCTTACCAACTACTACCAGCAGGGTTTCAGGGATGGGAAATCCTGTGTCACAAACCTACTGGAGTTCTGTGACAGGGTGATGGCAGTAACTTCAAGAGAGAGAGAGAGGGGTGGGTGGATTGCATTTTCTTGGACTGCAAGAAGGCGTTTGACACAGTTCCACACAAGAGATTAGTGCAAAAACTGGAGGACCAAGAAGGGGTAACAAGGAAGGCACTACAATGGATCAGGGAATACTTGTCAGGAAGACAGCAGCGAGTCATGGTACGTGGCGAGGTGTCAGAGTGGGCGCCTGTGACCAGCTGTTTCTGGTATTTGTGAACGACATGATGGAAGGAATAGACACCGAAGTGTCCCTGTTTGCAGATGACGTGAAGTTGATGAGAAAAATTCATTCGATCTAAGACCAGGCAGAACTACAAAGGGGTCTGGACAAGCTGCAGACCTGGTCCAGCAATTGGCTCCTGGAGTTCAACCCCACCAAGTGCAAAGTCATGAAGATTGGGGAAGGGCATAGAAGACCGCAAACGGAGTACAGTGTATGGGGCCAGAGACTACAAACCTCACTCAAGGAAAAAGATCTTGGGGTGAGTATAACACCAGGCACATCTCCTGAAGCACACATCACCCAAATAACTGCTGCAGCATATGGGCACCTAGCAAACCTCAGAACAGCATTCTGACATCTTAATAAGGAATCGTTCAGGATCCTGTACACTGTGTACGTTAGGCCCATATTGGAGTATGCGGCACCAGTTTTGAACCCACACCTAGCCAAGCACGTAAAGAAACTAGAGAAAGTGTAAAGATTTGCAGCAAGACTAGTCCCAGAGCTAAGGGGTATGTCCTACGAGGAGAGGTTAAGGGAAATCGACCTGACGACACTGGAGGACAGGAGAGAGAGGAGGGACATGATAACAACATACAAAATACTGAGATGAATTGACAAGGTGGACAAAGACAGGATGTTCCAGAGATGGGACACAGTTGGAAGTTAAAGATACAGATGAATCACAGGGATGTTAGGAAGTATTTCTTCAGCCACAGAGTAGTCAGGAAGTGGAATAGTTTGGGAAGCGATGTAGTGGAGACAGGAAACATATATAACTTTAAGCAGAGGTATGATAAAGCTCATGGTTCAGGGAGAGTGACCTAGTACCGACCAGTGAAGAGGCAGGGCCAGGAACTAGGACTCGACCCCTGCAACCTCAACTAGGTGAGTACAACTAGCTGAGTATACACACACACACACACACACACACACACACACACACACACACACACACACAGGAAGAAAAACTTTACACACAGTTATCTCCAGCCGCTCGAGGGCGTCATCGAACTCAGGTCCTTATCTATTGAACTTCCTGCAGCGGGCCCGTGTGTGAGTGACCTTCACTCACCGGCTCCTCCAACATAAAAGTGTCCCCAACTTGTCTCCCTCTCCAGCACCTCCAACACAAAGGTGCTCCAGTATATGAATTCCTCTCCTCTGGAAGAACAAGATAATTATTGTTATTGTTGTTGGTACTACTAACCCGGGAGATGGTTATCCACTCAGGATAACTTGAAAATAGTCCTTACATCATCGGGGGACTGTTGTCTCATTTCCGTTCCGGTTCTCTAAACCTTTCTCCCAGGTACCTACTTACTGCTAGGTGAACAGGGGTAGTAGATGTAAAGAAACATGCCCAACGTTTAGCCGTGCCAGAAAACAATGCCCGGTCCCTCAGAGTGTAAGCTGAGGATGCTACTTGAGGGATTCCTACGGTTTGGTCAACCCCTTAGAGATAGAGGCTGGCACATTTCTTCACTGTTACTACCAGAAATTCGGTTTAGCGACCACTGGTATACCAGTCTTATATACCATGGTTCAACAACCACTGGTGTACTAGTGTTATATACCATGGTTCAACAACCACTGGTGTACATACTAGTGTTGCATGTTGTGGTTCAACAGCCACTGGTGTACTAGTGTTATATACCATGGTTCAACAACCACTGGTGTACATACTAGTGTTGCATATCGTGGTTCAACAACCACTGGTGTATTTGCACCAGGTTTTTTTTAACCTAGTTGAGAAACAGAAATATTACCACATAATAGCATCCTAGATTATTTTTTAGCTATTAGGCAACCTTATAATTTGCAGTCACTCAAATGCTGTGGTCTTTGTGGCCTCCACAGGGTATACCCATCACCCATCTCTCAATTACTCACTTCCTCTCATAGTTACTGCTACCTCCAGCTCTCAAATTTGCTCCCTATGCTACACGTTTCAGCCAAGGACTTTTTGATCCATGGGAACTGCTAATTTTCTGTTTATAACTCTTGTAATTAATGGAGATAATGAGCCTTGATTACCTCCAGTTTGCCTCGTGCACAGGCTAGTATTACTATTATGATGCAATATTCATATTTCATAGTCTTCAGCACACACTTATAATAAATATATTACTGTATGTATATTTATGGAAAGTGTTTAACCTCTGTGGGTGCTTCAGCGATACACAGCAGCATGACAGAAATTACGTACTGGGGAGGGAGAGGTGTTGATGGAATGTGTTGCTAACATTATGTTGAGGGGAAACCGCAATAACCATAAATGAAAGAGCTCATGCATCACTTGGGAAAGTGAGGGTAATCAGGTTTGATTGGAAGAAGGGGAGAGTAACTCCAGTTCCTTATATCAAGAGCATTTCACCAGACTCCGACCAGCCCACGCCTCCCCAGCACAGTGTATCTTCTGTTGGAAAAGATATAAAAACATAACGTAAGAATGAAGACTGCAGTAACTTATTGACCTATCCTAGGTAGGTCTAACTCGCACACCCACACACATTCATATACCCAGCAAACCTATATTTACTGTAAAACTACCCAGAGTTCTCACTTCAGTGATGCTACTCTGTTGCTACACCAGTACTTCCATATGTCCTTTTTAAAGTTATTCAGTTTGAATACATTGCTGCGAGTCCTATCTTGGCTAGGTATTTTCAGCACGTTATTTATATTCCCTTTATATTTTCTTGTTTTCCATTTGTGCACTTCAGTCCTGTCTTCATTAATTCTGAGTGGTTTGCAGAGTGTGCAAGTTCATACCTTCGGCGTATCTTCGTAGGAAAGGTTTTTGATACATGGGATAAAGTCAGTCACCCTTCACTGTGTGTTTTCCAGCGCAGTTACGTCCATTTTGTGATATGCATACGAGAACGCAGCAGCAGCATCTAAACTAGGCCTTACCAAAGATTATAAAGCCGATAAATAACAAAAAGGCACAATACCGTGACTGGAACGATACACAAATAACCCGCACATAAAAGACAGAAGCTTACGACGACGTTTCGGTCCGACTTGGACCATTGACAAAGTCACACTAACTGAGGAGGAGCAGGACGGCTATATATAGGCAGGAAGAGGTGGAGGTAGTAGTAGTGGTAGTAGTAGTGGTAGTAGTAGTAGTAGTAGTAGTACAAGAATTGTATATAATACCGACAGGATGAAATGACACATGCACAACACCCGGGCATCCCCACCGTAGACGTTTCGCCATCCAGCCAGCCACTGGATGGCGAAACGTCCACAACAAAGACAACCAGACGCCGCACATGTGTCTAATTTCATCAGTAGATGTAGTAGAAGAAGAAGAGGTAGTAGTAGTGGTAGTGGTAGAAGTGGGAAATAAGGAAGACGAGCCAGTCAAATACAAAGGAAGGGGAGCACTGCAAGAGAGCTAGAAACCCACAGAGGGAGAGCAAGCGCACCGAGGTGCGTGAAAGGGGAAGTGGTGAAATAAAAAGAAGGAACAGAAACACGAGACAGGAGAGAGAAAGAGACAACCCAGAGGAGAAAAGGAGAGAGGAAAGGGGAAGAGGAAGAAGAAAAAGAAGAAGAAGAAGAAAAAATGAGGATTCAGGTTAAGTCACGGGTGTTCTGAAGTTTGGAGCATTTTACAATGTAGTGGGAGAGGAAGGCATCTACAGAGACGAAGCCAGGGCTAAGGTTCATACAAGGAAAGTTGTGTATAAGAGAGGATTCAACTAAACGGCGACTGTTCGAGTTGGAAGTAGGGAAGACAGTTTTAGCAGAAGACCAGTCAATAGGATGGCTATGATCTCTGACGTGACAGAAAAGAGCATTGTTAGTGTCGGCAAGCCTAACACTATTTTTGTGCTCCCTAAGTCTGTCAGAAAGAGATCGACCAGTTTCTCCAAAGTATTGAAGAGGACAGGAGGAGCAAGAAATAGAGTAGACACCAGGAACATCTGTAGAGGGAGGAGAGGTATGAACGAGATTAGTGCGAAGAGTGTTAGTCTGGCGGAAGGTAAGCTTGATGTCTAAGGGACGGAGAGAATTGTTGAGATTAGAAAGACCGGAAATGTAGGGAAGGCAGAGGATAGAAGAGTTCCCATGAGTAGAGAGTTTGGGAGAGAAGAAATTGCGTTTAGCACGTGAGAGGGCAGAGTCTATGAAATGGGAAGGGTAGCCAAGACGGGAGAACGAATTATAAAGAGTGGAAATTTCTGCTGGAAGGAACTGAGGATCACAGATGCGGAGGGCACGGAGAAAGAGGGAGATAAGAACACTTTTCTTGACAGGGGAAGCATGATAGGAAAAGTAGTGAATGTACATGCCACTGTGCATAGGTTTACGGTAAACGGAAAAGGAAAAACCTGTATCTGAGCAGTGGACATGGACATCAAGGAAAGGAAGTAAGGAATTAGATTCCCATTCAGCTTTAAACTTAATGGAAGGGGCAAGATTGTTAAGAGCTTCAAGAAAAGGTTGGAAGAGACTGGAGTCATGAGGCCACAGAGCAAAGATGTCATCCACATAGCGGAGCCAGAGTGAAGGTTGCACATCGAGGGTAGGAAGAAGAACAGTCTCGAAGTATTCCATGTAAAGATTAGCAAGGACAGGAGAGAGAGGAGAGCCCATAGCGACACCGAAGGTTTGGGAATAATATTTCCCTTGGAAGGAAAAGGAGTTAGAGTCCACACAGAGGCGGATCAGATCAAGAAAGACATCAGTGGGGATAGGGAGATGAAGAAACCCTTCATGGGCCTTCTCTCTAAGGAAATCAAGGACATCATCAAGAGGGACATTGGTGAAGAGGGACTCAACGTCAAGACTAAGCATCTTACAGGTTGGGAGAGAGCGAACCCGTTCAATGAAGTCTTGAGAGTGACGGAGGTGGGCATGAGAAAAAGTACCAAGAAAGGGAGTGAGGGTTTTGGCCAGCCAAGAAGCAAGAGAATAAGAGACAGAACCTCTAGAGGATATGATAGGACGAAGAGGAATATCAGGTTTATGAGTTTTGGGAAGGCCATAGAAATAGGGAAGAGAGGGACAGATGACACGAAACCGTTGAACAAGGTCAAAGTCAGGAGGACAGAGGTCGGAGAGAGTCCTTAGTTTTTTGTTGAAAGTTCTCTTGATGCGATCAAGAGGGTTGGAAACGAGAGGAGTGTAGGTGCGTGAGTCAGAGAGCAAGACATCAGCTTTACGGAGGTAATCCTCGCGATCAAGGATAACTACCGAATTACCTTTGTCAGAAGATAGTATGACAATGTTAGTGTTAGATTTAAGAGAAGAAAGGGCAAGTTGGTAACGGCGTGGAAGGTGGTGATTCTTGGAAAACAGACTAACAAGAGCAGGAAGGAGAGCACCACGAAAAGTGGACAAGTCAGGAAGATTACGGAAGCGAGATTGACGAAAGGAATCAAAAGAGCTAATCAGGGAAATACCAGCGCGAGGAGTAGGCGAAGTGGCAAAGGAAAGACCAAAACCAAGAAGTTCAAGCTCATACTGAGAGAGTGAGACAGAAGACAGATTAGTAACACAGTCAGTGAGGGAGAATTTAGACCAAGGGCTAGCTGAGATGAGACGTTGAAGTTTATTTTGTAGTTTGGAAGAATGAATTTGCGCATTCAGGCGAGCAGTGTCAAAGGCAATGGTAGAGAGAAGGTTACAGAGATCCTGTGGTAGAGCCGCAAAGAGAGCACGTTGACGTTGACGGAGAGTAAAGAAGGCATCTTCAACCTGTGATTTAGTAGAAAGAATGAGCTGTTGAAGTAGGAGACGGGCATGATCAGGAAAGGGAGTGCCCAGTGGGTTGGTTTTCAGGAAGTGGGAGAAGGAAGGTGGCAGAACTTGTTCAGCAAGACAGTCACGTAGGAAGCGAAGCTGATTCTTACGACGCCGGGTAGCAATAAGAGCAGCCTCATAAGATCGAAAGAGGGGTTTAAAAGAGGGAAGAACATTAAAAAAGTTGGAGAGAATATGACGCTTAACTGCGGGGTCCATAAATAACAAAAAGGCACAATACCGTGACTGGAACGATACACAAATAACCCGCACATAAAAGACAGAAGCTTACGACGACGTTTCGGTCCGACTTGGACCATTGACAAAGTCACACTAACAGAGGAGGAGCAGGACGGCTATATATAGGCAGGAAGAGGTGGAGGTAGTAGTAGTGGTAGTAGTAGTAGTAGTAGTAGTAGTAGTAGTACAAGAATTGTATATAATACCGACAGGATGAAATGACACATGCACAACACCCGGGCATCCCCACCGTAGACGTTTCGCCATCCAGCCAGCCACTGGATGGCGAAACGTCCACAACAAAGACAACCAGACGCCGCACATGTGTCTAATTTCATCAGTAGATGTAGTAGAAGAAGAAGAGGAAGTAGTACTGGTAGTGGTAGAAGTGGGAAATAAGGAAGACGAGCCAGTCAAATACAAAGGAAGGGGAGCACTGCAAGAGAGCTAGAAACCCACAGAGGGAGAGCAAGCGCACCGAGGTGCGTGAAAGGGGAAGTGGTGAAAAAAAAAAAAAAAAAAAAAAAAAAAAAAAAAAAAAAAAAAAAAAAAAAAAAATACTTTGGAGAAACTGGTCGATCTCTTTCTGACAGACTTAGGGAGCACAAAAATAGTGTTAGGCTTGCCGACACTAACAATGCTCTTTTCTGTCACGTCAGAGATCATAGCCATCCTATTGACTGGTCTTCTGCTAAAACTGTCTTCCCTACTTCCAACTCGAACAGT
Source organism: Cherax quadricarinatus (assembly GCF_038502225.1). NCBI lineage: Eukaryota > Metazoa > Arthropoda > Malacostraca > Decapoda > Parastacidae > Cherax > Cherax quadricarinatus. Next base: position 39,484,476 of record NC_091310.1, on the reverse strand, counting down.
CGCCGTTTAGTTGAATCCTCTCTTATACACAACTTTCCTTGTATGAACCTTAGCCCTGGCTTCGTCTCTGTAGATGCCTTCCTCTCCCACTACATTGTAAAATGCTCCAAACTTCAGAACACCCGTGACTTAACCTGAATCCTCATTTTTTCTTCTTCTTCTTCTTTTTCTTCTTCCTCTTCCCCTTTCCTCTCTCCTTTTCTCCTCTGGGTTGTCTTTCTCTCTCCTGTCTCGTGTTTCTGTTCCTTCTTTTTATTTCACCACTTCCCCTTTCACGCACCTCGGTGCGCTTGCTCTCCCTCTGTGGGTTTCTAGCTCTCTTGCAGTGCTCCCCTTCCTTTGTATTTGACTGGCTCGTCTTCCTTATTTCCCACTTCTACCACTACCACTACTACTACCTCTTCTTCTTCTACTACATCTACTGATGAAATTAGACACATGTGCGGCGTCTGGTTGTCTTTGTTGTGGACGTTTCGCCATCCAGTGGCTGGCTGGATGGCGAAACGTCTACGGTGGGGATGCCCGGGTGTTGTGCATGTGTCATTTCATCCTGTCGGTATTATATACAATTCTTGTACTACTACTACTACTACTACTACCACTACTACTACCACTACTACTACCTCCACCTCTTCCTGCCTATATATAGCCGTCCTGCTCCTCCTCTGTTAGTGTGACTTTGTCAATGGTCCAAGTCGGACCGAAACGTCGTCGTAAGCTTCTGTCTTTTATGTGCGGGTTATTTGTGTATTATAAAGCCGAATTATAACCTAGGGAATTCTATTTTTTGCTACTTCTTGATAGGAAACCAAGATTTCTAGCTATTGTGAACACGTACAAATTATCAACAATGGTTTTCAGAGCACATACATAAATGTTACAGGACACATAAAAGAACACAAGTTGATTAACCTAGGTTAACCAAATAAAGTTAAACACTGTGCCTCTTCTAATCAGAAATAAGACATTCTAAGTTATTTCACAAAAATAATGATTAATAAATTTGGCACATTATAACTTAAAAGACATTATATCCTTTGAAAAAAAAACACATGAGCAGTAAAGCTTAAAGTTGACCAGATGTAATTTTCAGTTATTTCACAGGACCTAACAAAACTTGTACCACCACAGCCTTAACCCATGAAACTATCCATTAATTTCATATGATTAGTTGCCCGAAATGTATTGCATACTAATGGCTTTTTGTGCCTAGGGACCCTTGTAGGTTTATCATTTCTTTTTTTATTATAATAATTTTGTGCCTAGCAATGTTTTGTTACATATAAGCTACATTATTTTTGTACCGCTTAGAAGAAATAAAATTTTTAATTTGATGCATCATCCATTGAAGATTGATGTCATTCACAAATGTTATGTTTGAATCAAAGGAAAGAGCTAAACCTATAGGGGTCATATAGCGCCTGTGGAATAGGAGTTTTTTTTTTTTTAGTTTAATATGTTTATTATGCACCCCAGACCCATCCTATGGGCGGTAGTCAAAAGATTACAGAGGTACATAATGGGTCCAGGGACTGGGCCCCAGAGTTTAGATAATTGAACAAGGTACAAAGGTAATGAATCATGTAAGTAAATTTACTTACTTACATTTATACATGGCTACAATCATGAACAAATTATAGAGTAATGAGCAATTCACACGTTCACACCCGGTCACAACTATGAATTATTGCTTCAGATATTAATTGTTGGATCTGTCTTGTCTTTTTTTTACACAGGGTTTGACAAGGTTAGGTTAAGGATCCCTAGCTTTGTTGACAAGCTATTTACAGGTTAAGGATTCCTAACTTTATTGACAAGCTAAGAGCTGTTACCTACATCAGCTCATTTGAAAGCATTTTTGTTATGAAACATACAAGTAGGGAACAGGATGAAGTTGGAGCCATCTGTGGACCAGCATTTTCATCTGATCAACTGACTTTATCTCGTTGACATCATAATGCTGTGCAAATGTGTTCCAGACTTGAGTCATCCTGGGGATAAATGATCTCAGATGAAGTGATGTTCTGGAGAAGGGTATAACCAGAGTGAAGTTGCTGCTTTCTGCCCGTCTTGTGGTATAGAAGCTTGCTTCACGCTGTCCTTGAAGTAGATATATCTCTATCTCTCTCTCTCTCTCTCTCTCTCTCTCTCTCTCTCTCTCTCTCTCTCTCTCTCTCTCTCTCTCTCTCTCTCTGTCTGTCTGTCTGTCTCTCTCTCTGTCTGTCTCTCTCTCTCTCTCTATCTCTTTCTCTCTCTCTCTCTCTATCTCTTTCTCTCTCTCTCTCTCTCTCTCTCTCTCTCTCTCTCTCTCTCTCTCTCTCTCTCTCTCTCTCTCTCTCTCTCTCTCTCTCTCTCTCTCTCCCCGCGCGTGCGCGGGGCCAGGAGCTGTGAATCGACCCCCGCAACCACAACTAGATGAGTACACACACACACACACACACACACACACACACGAGTATACTTACACACATGAGTATACAAATATAAATGCAAACACAAGCACACACAAGCAAGAAGGCCTTCGACAAAGGTCCTCACAAGAGGTTACTGCAAAAGCTAGAGGCATAACAGGAAAGGCACTACAGTGGATCAGAGAATACCTGACAGGGAGGCAACAACGAGTCATGGTACGTGACGAGGTGTCAGAGTGGGCGCCTGTGACAAGCAGGGTTCCACAAGGGTCAGTCCTAGGACCTGTGCTGTTTTTGGTTTATGTGAATGACATAACGGAAGGGATACACCCAGAAGTGTCCTTGTTTGCAGACGATGTGAAGTTAATGAGGAGAATTAAATCGGTCGAGGATCAGGCAGGACTACAAAGCGACCTGGACAGGCTACAAGCCTGGTCCAGCAACTGGCTCCTTGAATTTAACCCTGCCAAATGCAAAGTCATGAAGATCAGGGAAGGGCAAAGAAGACCGCAGACACAGTATAGTCTAGATGGTAAAAGACTGCAAACCTCACTCGAGGAAAAGGACCTTGGCGTGAATATAACACCGAGCACATATGAGGCACACATCAGTCAGATAACTGCTGCAGCGTACGGGCGTCTGGCAAACCTAATGATAGTGTTCCAATACCTCAGTAAGGAATCGTTCAAGACTCTGTACACCATTTACGTCAGGCCTCTACTGGAGTATGCAGCACCAGTTTGGTCAAGCACGTCAAGAAATTAGAGAAAGGGCAAAGGTTTGCAACAAGATTAGTCCCGGAGCTAAGGGGACTGTCCTACGAAGAAAGGTTAAGGGAAATTGGCCTGACGACACTGGAGGACAGGAGGGTCCGGGAAGACATGATAAGGACCACATCTGGACCAACACCATATCCCCTTTAAAATCAGGCATAATTACAGATAATACCACAGACCACTACCCTACTTTCCTCATAACAACTCTTGGTAAACTACCCCAAGACACTACTAAAGTCACCTTCAGACTTCACAATGAGGCAGCCATTAATAACTTCGCAACAGCATTAGCAAACATTGATTGGCACACTGAGCTAGAAATCTATACAGATATTAACGAATGTATTAATAATTTTCTAAAAAAGACCCAATACCTCTATAACAAGCACTGCCCTAAAAAAACTAAACAGATGACAGCAAAGAGACTGAACAGTCCCTGGCTAACACCCAGCATTCTCAAATCCATAAATACAAAACACCAATATGAAAAACAGTACAGAATGGGTCACATAACCAGAGACCAAACAAAACGTTACTCGTCAATCCTAACCAGCCTGATAAGAAGGGCAAAAAAATTGTATTATGAGAACAGATTATCCAACTTACGAGGTGATATAAAAAAGACCTGGAAAACACTATCTGAAATTCTGGGAACAAAAAAAGATATCACGAAATAGCGAAATAAAATTAGCAAAATCAGATGAACCCCAACTCCACCAAACAGAAACAGCAAACAGACTCAATGATTTCTTCTCCACTATAGGACAAAACCTTGCCCATAAAATCCCAAGCTCAGATACCCCACCAAATAACTACCTCACCGGCAACTACCCGAACACACTGTTCCTAGCTCCGACTAACCCATACGAAGTCTCCCTTATTATCAATGCACTAAAAAACAAGGCAGGAGATTTAAGTACCTTACCACCCTTTATATATAAAAAAGTGTCACAAGTGCTATCTCCAATCATTGCAACACTCTTTAACAAATCCATTGAATCCTCCACCTTCCCTACAGTACTCAAAATAGCAAGGGTCACCCCGATCCACAAAGGAGGAGACCAAACAGAGTTGAATAACTATAGGCCCATATCCAACTTACACCCTCTCTCAAAAATCTTTGAAAAACTAATTCATAAACGAATCTACTCCTACCTTATCTCCCAAAACATACTCAACCCCTGCCAATTTGGATTCAGGCCTAATAAAAATACTAATGATGCTATTATACACATGCTAGAACATATATACACTGCAATAGAGAAAAAAGAAGTCCCACTGGGGATCTTCATTGACTTACGTAAAGCTTTTGATACAGTTGACCATGACTTGCTCCACGTAAAATTGTCACACTATGGTATAAGAGGGCACTCCCTCAATTACCTCAAGTCATACCTCAGCAACAGAAGCCAATATGTGTACGCAAATGGGGCAAACTCTTCTGCGCAACCAATTACAGTTGGTGTCCCACAGGGAAGTGTCCTTGGCCCTCTTCTCTTTCTCCTATACATAAATGACCTTCCAAATGCTTCGCAATTACTCAAACCCACACTATTTGCAGATGACACTACATACGTCTTCTCTCACCCCGAGCCCAGTCACACTAGCCAATACTGTAAATACCGAATTACAGAAAATATCTACCTGGATGAGGACTAACAAACTTACACTAAACATTGACAAAACCTACTTCATTCAGTTTGGTAACAGAGCTACAGATGTCCCTCTTAACATAATGATAAAACGGATCACCTATCACAAAGCTAACAGAGGGAAAATTCTTAGGAATCCACCTTGATAATAGACTCAAATTTCATACACATATACAACAAATTTCTAAGAAAATTTCCAAGACTGTAGGCATACTATCGAAGATACGGTACTATGTTCCACAGTCAGCCCTCCTGGCCCTATATCACTCTCTTATTTACCCCTATCTCACCTATGGAATTTGTGCATGGGGCTCAACAACAGTTAACCATCTCAGACCACTAATTACCCAACAAAAGGCTGCAGTTAGAATGATAACAAATTCTCACTACAGGCAGCACACTCCACCAATATTCAATACACTAAACCTACTCACCATACAAAACATCCATACTTATTACTGCACCTATTACATACATAGAACACTTAACTCTGATATTAACCCTCCACTCAAACATCTCCTTGCCAACCTCAACAGAACACATGACCATAACACAAGGCACAGATCACTCTTTGATGTTCCTCGTGTTCATCTCACACTATGCAAAAACTCAATGCACATAAAAGGCCCTAAAATCTGGAATTCATTACCTGTAAATATAAAAGAAACACTACCTGTTTATAAATTCAAGTCTCTACTCAAAGATCACTTACTCACCCAAAACCAAATAAATACTGAATAACTGAACCTTATAAATTGTATATCTTAAATGTTTCTCACAATTATATCACATAAATGTTAAACCTAAAACCCAATCTAACTTTATTATTTTTTAAATACACTACCTAACAGAATCCTTCATATGACCTGTCTTTGTAATACTCACTTGTGCTTTATAGTAATCTGTTTACATTAATGTTTTATCACTGACTTCATCATTGCTTAGTTAATCTTAAGTTAATTTTAAGCCAGCCCGTAATGCTTTGCATAGTATAAGTGGCTTTGGCATACTGCTCTTATCTGTATTTTTTTTTTGTACCTCTGTATGTGTGCACAAATTTATAATAAATAAATAAAAGGACATTCAAAGACAGGATATTTCAGAGATGGGACACAGCAACAAGGGGACACAGTTGGAAGTTGAAAGACACAGATGAATCACAGGGATGTTAGGAAGTTTTCTTCAGCCACAGAGTAGTCAGGAAGTGAAATAGTTTGGGAAGTGATGTAGTGGAGGCAGGATCCATACATAGCTTTAAGCAGAGGTATGATAAAGCTCATGGTTCAGGGAGAGTGATACTTAATGAGTTGAGAGCATTTATGGGTGACAGAGAATCAGTTACAGATACATGAATGCATTTGAGTACAAGGAGTATGGCAAACAGTTCTGTCTGAAGGGTAGAGGCCCAGTTATTGATGCGTGCTCCAATTTCTTTAAGAGAGCCATCACTCTGTATGACAACAGCAGCACTACCAGCTGCACCAGTGGACTGGTGAACAGAACCATCAATGTAAATAATTTGTGAAAGAGTGTACTGTGTGACTAAGTTATCAATACAGCTTAAGGCTTCATGTTTGGGTTCAAGGCGAAGCTTTGATTGTGGAATGGGCGACATTCAAATTTGTCCCTAGCAATGGAAAGAAAAGTCTGATTCCTTGGATCAAGAGCCCCTCACCAGCATAAAGGCAAAATAATGCAATAAGGTAAAAAATACTATACTATTTCGAGATCAAAAGTTCTGTTGGTAACGCACTCAGCTCATACACTGTCTGTGGTTCGATCCCCAGTACGGGTGAAAACTGGGCGTTTACTTAAGGCTGCTGTCCCTGTTCACTTAGGAGCAAGTAGGTACCTGGGTGTTAGCCGATTGGTGTGGGTTGCATCCTGAGGGACAAGATTAGCCTAAGTTGCCCGAAATACTCTATATAGTATATATCAGTAATGTCAGCCAGGTCTGTATGAGTTGTATCATGTACTTGTAGAAATAAAGATTATTATTATTATCTACATTAAAATACCAACCTTCTTGTAGGTAGGTTACACCGGTGTTGAGACTAAAGTTGAACAGAGGAGCCTGTCTCTACCTGTTGCACGGAAACAAATTTTAGGAATGACCTGTGTAGCGTTGTACATAGGGCACCCCACACATGTAAACAGTTTTGTGAATCTTGCCCAAGATACATTATACAGGCATTGAAAATTTTAAGCCTATCAAATAAGGTGTTTTCAAGTAATAAACAAAATATTGTGAGAAATCAGATGATGATGTTGCTGAGAATGTTCCAAAAAAATTAGTCTTTCCTCATAAACTTAGAAACATCATTAAACCCCGGTTTATGTTTTTTTCGGTTTATATGTTTTCTTTTTTGCTTTTCTCATTTACATTCTGTTTAAAGTTCTCTACAATCCTATAAGAAAAATATTTTTAATTCAATGATGCACCAGCATTTAGGGTTTGAAGCCAATCATTAAGGGGAAATAATTTGTTTCATAAAACTAGCAAATTGATATATACACTGCTCATAGTAAGTGACAAGCTGTATTTTTAATAAAGCCCGCCAATGATGAAAGTTTGAAGTGGATCAGAAAAAGCATCCTCTTAAGGGGGGCTCCTTGGTGGGGTGAAGAGGCTCTTGGTTAGAGGAATTAGACCTTTTGGTCTCCTTCCTCAGATCAAATCTAATTACCCCCAATTCTCCCTTCCCTATCCCATCCTCTCCATGCCCCCTTTTCCCATTCCTCCTCTTCTCCCCATCTCTTCCCTATCCCCTTCCTGTTTTCAGCCTTTGGGATTCTTCCCACAGGCACTTTAGTTCCTAGGTAGGGGGAAGTGTACAGTGGTCCATTCCATTCCGTTGAGGTCCGTGGTGGTGGGTGGTAATGGTGTAGTTTGCCGTGGAATCTGGATCCCCTGGGGATGTCCCACTCCCTCTCCGGTCTCCGGGGGGGGGGTGGCTTTGGGTGTCTTTCGGGTGAAGGGTGTATCTCTGGAAGCTGCCTTTTGGATTCCAGGGGGTGGTGGCCAAAGGAGGTATGCTTTGTGGTGGGTATCTGGCCGCCCTATCTTTTGTCTACCAAGGTGGCTCGGTAGATGTGAGGTTCCTATCCCAGATTGCTGGTTTACTGGCATGAAAGGTAGGGTATGACACAGGTTTCATGCTGCATCTGCACTACTTACGGTGCTGGGGTCCTCTTGGGTGCGGAAGGGGATTTATGGCCCTTTCATTCCTCATAGGAGCTATCCCTCCATGTTCCCCCCCTTTTTTTATTCTTTTTTTTTTTTCTTTTTTCTTTTTTCTAAAAAAAAAAAAAAAGAAGTGACATAACCATGGAGTCCCAAGTCCATGAAACAGCTCCTCCCAGGCCCTTTTCTGCTACCACACATTTCTCATGCCCCTGTATCTCCTGCTGGTGCCATTTTGTCACCCGCTCCAGGTACTTGATGCATCTGACCTCTGCATTTTGACCATGCTTCCAGCTTCTCCCTCTACGGTGCAGCACTTTTTGGATCGCTCACCCATCCCATATCAGACCAACTTTGGTCCCACACCTAAATGCCCAAAACCATTACCTGATGATACTCCTTTGTTTCCTTCTCATTCTGTCCAGAAAAGACTGACATGACATTCCCTCCCCTTATACACTGTTTCAAAATACACCATGGACTAAGTGTTTTACTCTGCAACTGACTTCTTCTCCTGACTACCTTTCCAATCATAGTATTAGCAAGGCACTCCTATGCCATGTTGGTTGACATATATCCTTTCATGCTCTCAAGAGTAGTGCATGCATCATCACCGTACAGAATGCTAGCCAAGCTCACGATCTTTCTCTTCTTACAACCATTGATGCTATTTCTGTAACGATTGAAAAACATCATTCTCTCAATTCTTGTAGTGGTATTGTCATTCTACTTCATGCCATTATCCAACAGAATTTCCAGACATGTGGTGATGACATTTTGGAACAGATTGATCTCAAGACCTCCCAATCCTCAAAGTAGACACTTATGTCCTCCCTGCCGGCAGGCGAAGATGATACTCTTGCAGTGTAGCTCGCTTAACTTTTGACTGCCATGAGCTTCCATCCTCAGTTTATATTGCAGAACACTGTTTACAAGTTCAAAAGGTGATCCCTACACCATAGAAATTGCTGGTGTTTTGGTCATGCAACAAAATATTGCAGGACCTTGGCCAAATGCCCAGTCTGTGGTGCTGACTACCATACCAATACATCTTGTAGTCTACTTACATCTTGCCTTAATTGTCATGAGGCTCACCCATCTTACTCTCGTCATTACCAAGTTTACTTAAATGAGCAAGAAATCCTTTGTCTCAAAGAGGCAGAAGACTTTCCTTATGCTATGGTAGTCTTTCATCTACGCCTCCAGGGGAGACTTCCTCGTATTTCTTATTCTCGAGTTACTAAACAACCCCCTACCTTTGGGGTCCCAACTTCCACAGCCTTCACTGTGGTCACCCCTTGCACAGTCACCCTCGTCTCTAATTCTTTTGCTGTCCTGGACTCAGAGGCCCCTACCTTGACACCTAATTCTGTTCTCACCACTTCCTCTTCTCACTCACAAGTTTGTATATACAAGACCTCGTACAACAACTCCTCCCCATTGCCCCTCTACTTCTCCAAAGTCCAAAAAATCCCCATTGTTAAAATCTTCTTTAACCCCTCCTTCCCTTCTACCTGCACATTTTTCCTTTCCAGTCTCTGTACCTGGTTCACCTCTAACTGGCTCTGTTAAGAGTGTGGAGGTTCATCCTCCTCCTCATACAATACCTTCCTCCCCTGTCTCCTCCCAAGTTTCTTCCTCTTCTGCCCACTCCCAGGTTGCTTCCTCTCCTGTACCCTCCCAAGCTTCTCCAGTTCCCTCTACCCTTTCGGCACCCCTACTTTGATACATTCCATCGTCACCCTGATCTTTACTCACCCTCCTCCTTCCATCTCCAGTATCGTCAAACATACAACATCCTTGTCCTCTGAAACACTTGAAGCTATCTAGAGCATTGATGGACACCGATCTACCTCCTGTTCCTCTGCTTCACTCGCCTCCGTCTGCACAACTACTTTCTTCGCAGCATCCCAATCCTTCGCTGCTTGTGCATTTTCCGCTGCCTCCACACGTGGACTTTTCTGTCCCTTCTAGTTCGTAGATACCTCTACCTTCAGATTTCTTGTATCTTTCTCTTCACAAATCATGACTTATTTACAGTGGAATATCCGGGGCCTCAGAGGTAACCGGGGTGAGTTTCTGGTGTTCCTCTCCCAGTTTTTCCGTTTGTTATCCATCCCATCTTGGGCTATGTTTTACTATATTCGTCGGATCCTGTTTCAGATGGAACCTTTAATGAAAGTGCACTTATATGCACGGGTATTCCATACCATCAGCTTTGTTCATACTTCGCTGCATTACACTGCAGCCTGCATCCACATCAATAAGTGGTATACAGCTTGTTCTTTGTATCTCTCTCCTTCTCGGGCATTATCTATCCCAGATGTTACATTTCTGATTTCTTCATTACTGCCACCACTTCTGTTACTTAGCAATACAGTGGACCCCCGGTTAACGATTTTAATCCGTGCAAGAGGGCTCATCGTTATGCGAAATAATCGTTATGCGAATGAATTTTCCCCATAAGAAATAATGGAAATAAAATTAATCCGTGCAAGACGCCCAAAAGTATGAAAAAAATTTTTTTTTACCTCATGAAATGTTAATTTTAATACACACAAACTGAAAAAGGCATGCACAATTACATGACACTTACTTTTATTGAAGATCTGGTGATGATTGATGGGATGGGAGGAGGGGAGAGCATTATCTTCTTACTGTTTAGAAGGGGAATCCCCTTCCATTAGGACTTGAGGTAGCAAGTCCTTTTCTGGGGTTACTTCCCTTCTTCTTTTAATGCCACTAGGACCAGCTTGAGAGTCACTGGACCTCTGTCGCACAACAAATCTGTCCATAGAGCTCTGTACCTCCCGTTCCTTCAAGACTTTCCTAAAATGGGCCATAACATTGTCATTGAAATAGTCACAAGCACGGCTTGCAACAGCTGTGTCAGGGTGATTTTCATCTATAAAGGTTTGCAGTTCAACCCACTCTGCACACATTTCCTTAATCTTTGAAGTAGGCACAATGGATTCCACAACTGGCATAGGCTTCTCAGGGTTAGCCCCAAACCCTTCAAAATCTTTCTTAATTTCCATACTAATTCTCACCCTTTTTACCACAGGGTTGGCACTAGAAGCTTTCTTGGGGCCCATGGTCACTTATTTTCCAGAAACAGCACCGAAAATACTGTAATAATACGAAATATTCCGAGTGTATGCTTGGATGTTACCGCGGAGGCTGGCTGGTAAACAATGGGACGGAGCGGCACATGTGAGGCTGGCTGAGGGCACATTGGACGCGTCTCGGACGAAAATCGGTATGCGGGTTTTTAATCGGTATGCGCGGCAAAAATTTTGCGATAAAAGTAATCGTTATGCGGAAAAATCGCTATGCGATGCCATCGTTATGCGGGGGTCCACTGTATTAATACTCACCATTTCTTCTGGGGGGGTCTCACTTTGACTCCCATGGCATTCAATTGGAGGCTTTTCTCGCTTCTCTCCCCCTCCATGTTTTAAATACAGGTACTCCCACCCATTTTGATCCTCGTACTCATTCTCTTTCTCTTGCATCGATCTCTCGGTTTGCTCTTCCTCAACTGTACTAGACTTTACCTGGTTTGTCCTCCTGGACTTGCATGACAGTGATCATTTTCCAATCATCCTTACTTCTCCTTCATATTCACCACCTCCTTGTAGCCCACACTGGCAATTTGACCAAGCGAATTGGGGCCTTTACTTGCATCAAATTGCTTTTAGTGAGGATCCTTCTTTGTCCTCCATTGATGAGCTTGTACACCTCTTCTTGACCTCAATTTTAGCCGCAGCTTCACATTCTATACCCCAAACCTTGGACAAGCATTCTCAGAGGTATGTGATTGGTGGTCTCCTGCTTGTGCTTGGGCAGTACGTTTGGAACGTGCTGTGTGGAGGCAGGTACCGGTACAATTGAACCACAGAGTGGTTGCCCGCCCTGTCATCTGTGATGCTAAATGCACTTGCTGGTGGGATTATGTTTCTACCATCACTTTGACTTCCTCTACAAGTGCAGTCTGGAAAAAAGTACGGAAACTGAGTGGTAAGTACTCTCCTGGCCCGGCTCCCATTCTTCGGGTTGCTGGTGTCACTAGCAAACCCTTCTGATGTTGCCACTGAAATTGGTAATCATCTTGTCCATATCTCTCAAGGGCTCCATCTTTCTGCCAGAGAGCTAGAGCCCTTAAACTTTTCTTCTATCAGAGAATCCTGCCCTGCAGCGCTGTATAGCCCTTGTGGCTTAGCGCTTCTTTTTGATTATAATAATAATAATAATAATCTATCAGAGAAGAATCTTATAATGTGCCTTTTACACTTCTGAAACTGGAAGCAACACTCTCTGCTTGCTGTTCATCGGCAGCTGGGCCTGACACCATTCATATTCGTATGTTACAGCATTTATATCAATCAGCCTTTTCTGTTCTCTTATGACTCTTTATCTTATTTAGTCACAAGGTGTTCTTCTCCAGCTGTGGAAATCTGCCATTGTTCTCCCTTTCTGCAAACAGGGTACTATGGGACATGATGCCTCCCACTATCGTCCCATTGCTCTTACCAGTGCAGTTTGCAAGGTGATGGAACATCTGATAAATAGACGTTTCATGTGGTAGTATTTAGAGATACACTGTAGTCTCTCCACTAGTCAATATGGCTTTCGTAAGGGCCGTTCTACCATTGACCCTTTACTACACTTGGATACATATGTTCGTAATGCCTTTGCCAATAATCATCTTTTTTTGACCTTGAGAAGGCCACATCTTGGAGGTATGACATCTTGGCCCAGGCTCACTCCTTAGGCATCTGAGGCAATATACCATTTTTCCTTAAGAACTTCTTAACTGAGAGACATTTCCGTGTTTGGGTTAATAATATGTTTTCCCTGGACTTTGTCAAAGCTGAAGTTGTCCCCCAGGGATGTGTTCTGAGCACAATACTTTTTCTCCTTGCTATAAATGATCTGGCATCTTTTCTTCCATCTAATATTTGGTCATCACTCTATGTTGATGACTTTGCTATAGCTTGTGCAGGAACTGTTACTTCATTGCAGTTTCTCTCCAGCATGCGGTCAACCATGTTTCCAATTGGCCACTATTCATGGGTTTAAATTTTCTAGTGCTAAAACTCACCAAATTATGTACTCTCACTAGTTGTTCTGTCGTCTCTGATCATCCATTGTACCTATATGACCCACTTATCCCAGAACATGATATGGTCAGGTTTCTCAGCCTTCTGTTTGATTGTCGGTTATCCTGGAAACCTCACAGTTCCTCTCTGAAGGCAATTTGTCTTAGCCGGCTGAATGTCCTTGAAACCCTCACTCATCTTTCATGGGGGGCTGATTGTAACACACTTCTTCAAGTACATTCAGCCCTAATTTTGTCGAAACTCGATTATGGCGACCAGATATATTCAGCGGCCTCTCCTGCAACTCTTTCTACTCTTAATCCCATCCATCACCAGGGATTATGTTTATGCCTCGGTGCTTTTCGCTCTTCACCGGTTGAGAGCCTCTATGCAGAGGCAAATATTCCATCCTTGCTTTCGCTATTATATTTGCTCTCATGACCTCCACAATCCTTCCATATATGTATAGGATAGTCACTGATGTTAGTAGATGTTCTTTATTTGTTCATCTCCCCTTTTACTCTGTCTCTTTTCTCTTTGCCTACATTTGCTTGTCCTCTCTTCAGTTATTGCCTTTCTATGTTCATGTTTACCTGGAGAGGGTTTCGGGGGTCAATACCCCCACGGCCCGGTCTGAGACCAGGCCTCATGGTGGATCAGGGCCTGATCAACCAGGCTGTTACTGCTGGCCGCACTCAAGGTGACATACGAACCACAGCCCGGTTGGTCAGGTACTGACTTTAGGTACCTGTCCAGTGCCTTCTTGAAGACAGCCAGTGGTCTATTGGTAGTCCCCCTTATGTATGCTGGGAGGTAATTGAACTGTCTTGGGCCCTGGGCACTTATTGTGTTGTCTCTCAGTGTACTCACAGCGCCCCTGCTTTTCATCGGGGGAATGTTGCATCTCCTCCCAAGTCTTTTGTTTTCATAGGGAGTGATTTTCATGTGCAGGTTTGGTACCAATCCCTCAAGGACCTTCCAAGTGTATACAGTGGACCCCCGGTTAACGATATTTTTTCATTCCAGAAGTATGTTCAGGTGCCAGTACTGACCGAATTTGTTCCAATAAGGAATATTGAGAAGTATAGTCCATTTCAGACCCCCAAACATACACGTACAAACGCACTTACATAATTACACTTACATAATTGGTCGCATTGGGAGGTGATCGTTATGCGGGGGTCCACTGTATTATCATGTATCTCTCTCGCCTGCGTTCGAGGGAATACAGATCAAGGACCTTCAACCATTCCCAGTAGTTTAGGTGCCTTATCGCACTTATGTGTGCTGTGAAAGTTCTTTGTACACTCTCCAGGTCTGCAATGTCGCCAGCCTTGAAGGAGGCCATTAGTGTACAGCAGTATTCCAGCCTAGAGAGCACAAACGATTTGAAGAGAATCCTCATGGGCTTGGCATCTCTAATTTTGAAGGTTCTCATTATCCATCCTTCCGTTTTTCCTAGCAGATGAGGTAGGTACATTGTTGTGGTCTTTGAAGGCGAGATCCTCTGCATCTCACTTTTCCCTACCCCCCTTGGGAAGTTCCGACGGTTCGTGTCTGTTCTTTCCCACTACCATGCTCGAAAGCCCAACTGCCTGCAGTGGCTTCTCGCTCTTTTTCCTAACCATTTCCGATCTCATTCTCATGCCATTGCAGTGTACACCAATGGTTCCAAGTCTTATGATGGCATTAGATTCGCAGCAGTGTTTCTGAACAGCATCTTGTGAGGGCATTTATTATCCTTGGCTAGCATTTTTATGGCTGAATTGTATGCCATTCTCATAGCACTTGTCTGTATTACATCTATGCCTGTGTCACCATTTATGGTCGTTTCAGACTCCCTTAGTGCTTTACAGGCAAGAAGACTGGCGGTTATATAGGCGTCAGTGGATAAGGACATGCAGAAGACGAGGGCATAGTCACTGGTAGGCGGGATTTCCCAGTGGAAGTAGGTCCTTCCCAAAGAGATGGGTTAGTTGTAGCAGCCGTGAAGAAGGTCTTGTAGATGTCCTCTGAACCAAGATTCCATGATGTTGCAGTGTCTGACAAGTTGTGCAAGAAAGGTATAAAATACCGACAATATGAAAGTTAAGACACATGTGCAACATCTGGATATCTTTATTGTAGACGTTTCGCCATCCAGTGGCTTTATCAATACAGATTCTAGGACTTAATTGGAAGACAGCAGAACTATATACAAAAGACGAGGTAATCAGTCCCTCAGCCTTGGAGTTAGTGTTCACAGCATCGTGGTGGAGGAGAATCTGGAGCAAAGGCAAGAAGACTGGCGGTTATATAGGCATCAATGGATAAGGACGTGCAGCAGACGAGGGCATAGTCACTGGTAGGCGGGATTCCCCAGTGGAAGTAGGTCCTTCCCAAAGAGATGGGTTAGTTGTAGCAGCCATGAAGAAGGTCTTGTAGATGTCCTCTGAATCTCGATTAGTACCCAGGCTGAACCTGGGTACTAATCGATTCAGCCTGGGTACTGATCGAACAATGGGGCCCCATTGTCCGACCCTTAGTACTGGTTCGTTGGTTGGGGAGATAGCCTTTCAATGAGGGGTGTGTACATGTGCTGAATAAAGGTTACGTACTCTTTACATGCCACAATAACCCAAAAAAGTCCAAGTGACTTACTTCCATTGGGGTACTTGTGATAAGTATTATTTATATTTAAAAGTTATAACCAGGTATCTTAACTGTGTAAAAGCAGTTACAATAAAAGAAGATATACTAGGGAGAGGGAAAAATTAGTTATTTCCATTGACATTAAAGACGGGATACCTTGTACATGTACTTGTAGAAATATATTATTATATTATTATTATTATTTGTCCTCATCATACACAGCCTGCTACTGGGCAGTTGGTCTGTACACCATACATCAGCTCTAGGCTTGGGGAAAAGCCTGTTGTAATTAATAAGAGTGAAATATAGAATATTTGTATTCTACCATTGTAAAAGAACCTAATTTCGTACTTAAAAATGTAAAGTATCATAAATTGTGCTACCTCGTATTAACAATAGAGTGAAGATTGACTGTTTGTATGCTACCAATGTTCACCTGTCTAGACTTAAGTACATACGTAGTCTATAAGTATTAGGTTAAGTCTGCCCGAAATGTCTAGGCATGATAGTGGCTTTCTTTGCTCCATTCATACTATATGTAAACACACATTGTAACCTTAACAAAGAAATAAATATTTTATTTTATTTTATTTTTTTATTTTTAACTCGCGGAGGGGTATGAATTGCTGTCTAGCTTGGATGGGGTTTAAGCAAGGGAATACCTTACCTAATTGGCAACTTGCTGTTACTGTTTCTCTTTCCTAAGGGAACCATGTTTCCTTTATAATTCTTGCCCAGATTTCATTTGTTTTCCCAAACTCCCAGTAAGCAGGGCTCAAAGCAAAAACTTAGCAGCCCTTAACAACCCCAACAACAATATAAACATTCATTCATATTCATGTTGAATGAGACACTTGTGAAGCACTTGTGGCCCGGTGGTCTGGTGGCTAAAGCTCCCGCTTCGCACACGGAGGGCCCGGGTTCGATTCCCGGCGGGTGGAAATTCCGACACGTTTCCTTACACCTATTGTCCTGTTCACCTAGCAGCAAATAGGTACCTGGGTGTTAGTCGACTGGTGTGGGTCGCATCCTGGGGGACAAGATTAAGGACCCCAATGGAAATAAGTTAGACAGTCCTCGGTGACGCACTGACTTTCTTGGGTTATCCTGGGTGGCTAACCCTCCGGGGTTAAAAATCCGAACAATATCTTATCTTATCTTATCTTAATCAGTGACTTTCTCAGTCCAGTACAGAGAAGAATGGTGGAATATCAGGAGGAGGTTCAGGTAATCAGTTCCTCAGCCTAAAGTCGATGTGATCAGTCCATCAGTCTTGATATGCACAGATCACATTGACTCCAGGCTGAGGGACTGATTATCTCAAACTCCTCCTGATCTTCCACCATTCTTCTTTGTATTAGACTGAGTAAATCACTGGCTGGTGAAAAGTTTCCCAATGAGAACAAGGACCCCAGTGGAAATACATCACTTGGAGTTTTTGGGGTTGTCCTAGATAATTTACACTATGTATGGTAATTGTACTTAAGCATACATACCTGTGTCTAAATAAACTTACTTAAGATACCCAAGGATTACACAGGTGTCTTATTCATCAACTTGTAGGTTTCCTGAACCATTTATATAAAATTCTTATTCATGCAGGTGTACCTTCCATGGCAACATATATTCATTTTCACAGATTCTAAATCCTCCCTTACTCTTCTTTCCTCTAAGAGGCTTGTACTATCTCATTGTGCCTTGGTAGAAGACATACTTTGGCTGCTACTGTCTTTCATTTCGACTCCAGGCTAGCTTGTTATTCTACAATGGCTCTTCTCATGCTGGTATTTGAGAAAATAAAATAGTTCACTGGGCTGCAAACACTGCTCATTCCCAGCTGGGAATAGAAAACTGATGTTGGATATCAGAGAAGAGGCTCCACTGTTAAGATGGGCCTGTCATTGACTGGCTGTCTGACTGCATCACCCCTTTGATCCACTCAGTTTGGACTCTGGTGATTTTTATAAACCTGTCCTTTTGCTCATGCTGAAGATTGTCCCTTTTATGTTACCAAGGTGCAGCTGGTGGCACATCTCTTCCAGTTACACCTCATAGACAGTCCAAGCTGCCCTTGTTGCCCAATGCAAGATAATAATACAGTTGAACACTTTCTATCCTACTGTCCAAGGTTTTACTCTGCCTGAATTTAGCTCAAATAAGGAATAGACATTCTACAGTTCAGTCCTAAACGGCTCTGGTTTTGACCCAGATATTGAAAATTGGGCAGTATCTAAGGGCTAAGCAAATTCTTAAACACCAGACTTCCGGGAGCAAAGTTTATATGACATAAGCTATTGTAGCCCTTAAAAAACAACAATGACAACACATGAATCTTATAATGAAGGATTACAATACATAGCTTCAGTGTAAACTAAATGCACTGTAGATTTACCACTCACCCTGGATGAGCTCCAACTGAATTGCCACGGAAGATTCTGATACACCCAATCATATTAAAATAAATTTCTTTTTGTAACAGCTTGATAATTATGAATTGAAGCACTCAAGGACCCAAGTGGAAATAAGTCACTTTGTCTGACTTTTTTTTAATAATCCTAGGTAATTTACTATGTATGGTAATTATACTTACAGTAGTGTGCAAATTAATTGGGACAGGAATAAATTTTGAGGTTATCTCATATGTCATAGTCTCTTGCTTAATTAATGTAGTTTGGGTTCGTTTCATAAGAATTTACTACTGATTTCAGGCAACCATCCAGCTGTGGTGTTACCCTGCAACTCTCATCAGCTGTTCTGTAAGGCTGTCCCTGCAAGCTTGCTCTGTGAGTGAATGTGGTTTCGCCAAATTGTCCCCTTCAGTTTATGATTACTGCTGAAATTCATGATGGCTGTTACACCTAACAAGTATGCAAGTATTGTAGCTCTTAGAAAACATGCTGATCTGAGTATCAGACAAATTGCTGAAAATTTGAGCCTAGCAAAGTCAACTGTTGGTCAGATTCTG
The DNA here is from genome assembly GCF_038502225.1 of Cherax quadricarinatus. Taxonomy (NCBI): domain Eukaryota; kingdom Metazoa; phylum Arthropoda; class Malacostraca; order Decapoda; family Parastacidae; genus Cherax; species Cherax quadricarinatus. Next base: position 39,465,755 of record NC_091310.1, on the reverse strand, counting down.
GAGAGAGCTGACGACACTGGTGATTGTGAAGTGCTGCATCGAGGAAGATATGGAATAAAATGCAAGACAATACCTCATGATGACAAGGTTATCATAAATAGTGTGAAGGATCCCAAGAAAATCAGCAAAGATCTGCAGAGATTTGGCTCCAGCTGGCGTAAATGTTGATTATTCAACTGTTCAACAAATTATTGGCTTCTGCTTTGAAGAAAATACGTCTGTGGTAGGCACTCAGTCAAGGGGTGGACGATAGATGAATGGATACAGATCAATGGTAGTTAGACGGAACAAAGGCAAACCTCTTCGGAATGGACACATTCAGCAAGTGCCAAAACACCCATCTAAGATGTTTTGTGGTAGTTTTACTGCTAAAGGCCCTGGACAGCTTGTTATTGTTGAGGGAACGATGACCAGTAACAAATACAAGGCAATCCTGGCAATTCATTTGCTTCCCATTGTGGATCAAGACTTTCCTGATGGAGAAGGTATTTTCCAGCAGGTTCTTGCTCCATGCCACACTTCCAGAAAAATGCTGACATTCTTTGAAGAGAGTGGGTTAAGCAGTCTAGATTGGCCTGGAAACTCTCCTCACCTGAACCCAATTGAGAATAACCAAACAAAGGATTGAGAAACAGGACTGTTCAACTGTGGAAAAGCTAATTGCTGCTGTTATTAGGACCTGGTAGCATGACGAAGAACTTGCCAGAATGCGTTCAACATTGGTCGATTCTGTGCCAAAGCGCATAGCAATGCTTATAAAAGCAAAGGATAGTCATATCTCTTATTAAATCAGTTATCTGTCATATCATTGCCATGTATTTTTCAAATAAACCTTAATTTTCCAAATAAATGTCTTATTTTATCAATGTCCCAGTTATTATGTGCACTACTGTATGTGTACTTGTGCCTAAATATACTTCCTAAGGATTAAGAGAGAAGGTTGAAGATACGATAGGAGAATAGCACTTAATATCATTAAACATTCAAATAGCATCTTTGGAAATACTATAATCATTTCATATTTGGAAATGTCATTTTTGGAGTAATATTAGTTTTGTTTGTGTTGCAGGAGGCATGAGGTAATGGGGCAGGTAGTGGGGGCAGCGGTGGTGGTGGTGGCCACGCTGGGGTGTGTGCTCAGCCCGGTGCTCTCCTTGCCCGATATAGACACTCCTAGCATTAAGAACTTCAACATTGGTGGAATCCTCTCTGACAAGGCATCTGATGAACACTTTAAGTCAACCATATCGGTAAGTAAATCACAAAGGGACACACTTAAAATTTCAGGTAAATTATTGGTAAGCTCCTGTTATTTTGACCTTAACCTGTTTTCTATGTTTATGTACAATATTCTCCTTTTTATTTTGTCCTACAGTGCTGTATTAATATAAATCAATATGTTTTAATACTGTACTATAACTTTGAATACTCAGTTATTTCAGGGTATTAAAGTGTGTGAGTATGAAAGATAGGAAAATAATAGCAATCAGTTAAGTAAATGGACACAGAAGCAATGTCAAGGATATTTTATTGGTGAGTAAAACAGTCTGCACTAGAGTATCCTTAACTTTGTATGTGCCCATTTACCTAATTAAAGTTTGTTGGAGCAATGAGACTATTTTCTGGCAATTTTAGAAACTATTAGGCCATTGAGTCAAGAGTCATATGTACATACATGTACTTCTATTTTATATATATGGTAACTCAAGAGGATCCCAGAAGGGGGCTGAAATATACAGATTAATCATCCTCCTGTGTTTCTGTCTCCAAGTGGATTATTATTGAGCATTGACAAGTGTTCATTACACTTTAGTTAGTCACAGCATGTAACTAGAAATTACCTGTTTTTAGTTCTTTGGGCAAGAATTAGAGCATAAGAACATATAGATAACCTTGGGTGTATTTACAGTATACTTTTTAAGGGAATCTTTAATTAATATGTAGAAAGATAGTTCAGTATTTTGTTTTTATCAATTCACTGTATACAATGTATTAATCTCCCCTGGAGTAAAAGAATGTCTTATTATCTTACTACTTTTAATTTTAAGTGCTTAAATTATTTGATCTTTTATAAATTACATTACTCTCAAGGGTTTTATACAAATTTCAAATATAAAGTTTGGAAAGGGAACTTAAACCAGCTCATAATAATAATAAAAGATACATTGCAATTTTACAGATTGTTTGTACTGTACTGTACAGTAATGGTACTTTAAGAAAGATTCTTCAATGTATAGGCTATGGTTCTGGACAGTAATTAGGAATTGGCTTAAGGTTTGCATTATTGTTCACAAGACCAGGCATGACTAAATAAGAAAAACATTACATTAAGCTTGAATTTTCAATGTCTGTGAACCTGTGAGCCAAACGCTCAGCTTCAACTGATGTTCTCACGTGTTGCCAGCAGCAGATAAACGCTAACTGGTCCTATGTGGACTCCGACGCCAAGTTGAAGGACGTCACCATGCTCATGGACTCCAACCCCATCCGTACAGCTCTCGATGTCTGCAAGAAACTTGTTTCCAAATCAGTGAGTCATCAGTACCTCTTTATGAAATTTATTATAGTAGCAATCAACATAATCATTTGTTACCTTTATAAGTAAATGCTGTAAATACCAGATGATAACATTTGTGTTGCTGAATTGAGTCCTGGAAATGGGAAGTACAATGCTTGCACTTTACAGGAGAGGGTTTGGGATACTAGCAGTTTGGAGTGACATCTAGACTGTCTTATCTGAGTGCTTCTGCAAAGACAGTGATTATGCATGAGTGATGGCAAGTGCTCGGTGGGAAATGGCCAACATGTTAAAATATATATACAGTGGACTCCCGCCTTACGATATTAATCCATTCCTGAGAGCTCATCGTAAGCCGAAATTATCATTAGCCGAATTAATTTTCCCCATCAGAAATAATGGAAATCAAATTAATCCGTGCAAGACACCCCAAAGTATGAAAAAAAAAATTTACCACATGAAATATTAATTTTAATACACACAAACTGAAGAAAGCATGCACAATTACTACTCTACTAAGAATAGAATACATGACACTTACCTTTCTTGAAGATCTGGTGATGATTGATGGGATGGGAGGAGGGGAGAATGTGGAAGTTATTGTTTAGAAGGGGAATCCCCTTCCATTAGGACTTGAGGTAGCAAGTCCTTTTCTGGGGTTACTTCCCTTCTTTTAATGCCACTAGGACCAGCTTGAGAGTCACTGGACCTCTGTCGCACAACAAATCTGTCCATAGAGCTCTGTACCTCCCGTTCCTTTAAGATTTGCCTAAAATGGGCCACAACATTGTCATTGTAATAGTCACCAGCATGGCTTGCAATAGCTGTGTTAGGGTGATTTTCATCTATAAAGGTTTGCAGTTCAACCCACTTTGCACACATTTCCTTAATCTTCGAAGTAGGCACAATGGATTCCACAACTGGCATAGGCTTCTCAGGGTTAGCCCCAAACCCTTCAAAATCTTTCTTAATTTCCAAACTAATTCTCACCCTTTTTACCACAGGGTTGGCACTAGAAGCTTTCTTGGGGCCCATGGTGACTTTTTTTGCAGTTACAAGCACAAAAAACACTGGGATAAGGTGTAATGTGCTGAATGTATGCGTGGATGCGACCGCACTGGCTGGCTTGTAAACACTGGCACCCACGGGGCAGCTGAGGCCACATGAGGGACGCGTCCTGGACGAATCACGTAAGGCGAGTTTTTTATCATGAGGCGAGGCAAAATTTTTGCGTTCAAATGCTTCGTATGGCGGATTTAACGTAACGCGATGCGTTCATGAGGCGGGGGTCCACTATATATATATTTCTTTCTTTCGTTCAACACACCGGCCGTATCCCACCAAGGCGGGGTGGCCCATAAAGAAAAACGAAAGTTTCTCCTTTTACATTTAGTAATATATACAGGAGAAGAGGTTACTAGCCCCTTGCTCCCGGCATTTTAGTCGCCTCTTACAACACGCATGGCTTACGGAGGAAGAATTCTGTTCCACTTCCCCATGGAGGTAAGAGGAAATAAACAAGAACAAGAACTAGTAAGAAAAATGGAAGAAAACCCAGAGGGGTCTGTATATACATGTATGCTTGTACATGTATGTGTAGTGTGACCTAAGTGTAAGTAGAAGTAGCAAGACGTACCTGAAACCTTGCATGTTTATGAGACAGAAAAATGGACAGCAGCAATCCTACCATCATGTAAAACAATTACAGGTTTCCGTTTTACACTCACTTGGCAGACGGTAGTACCTCCCTGGGCGGTTGCTGTTTACCAACCTACTACCTAGGCTATATATATATATATATATATACATATATATACATACATATATATATATATATATATATATATATATATATATATATATATATATATATATATATATATATATATATATATATATATATATATATATATATATATACATACATACATACAAGTAAGAGGGAGGTGAAAGTGTATAAACTAAGGGAGGAGGAAGTTCGGGCGAGATATAAGCGACTATTGGCAGAAAGGTGGGCTAGTGCAAAGATGAGTAGTGGGGGGGGTTGAAGAGGGTTGGAATAGTTTTAAAAATGCAGTATTAAAATGTGGGGCAGAAGTTTGTGGTTATAGGAGGGTGGGGGCAGGAGGAAAGAGGAGTGATTGGTGGAATGATGAAGTAAAGGGTGTGATAAAAGAGAAAAAGGTAGCTTATGAGAGGTTTTTACAAAGCAGAAGTGTTATAAGAAGAGCAGAGTACATGGAGAGTAAAAGAAAGGTAAAGAGAGTGGTGAGAGAGTGCAAAAGGAGAGCAGATGATAGAGTGGGAGAGGCACTGTCAAGAAATTTTAATGAAAATAAGAAAAAAATTTTGGAGTGAGTTAAACAAGTTAAGAAAGCCTAGGGAAAATATGGATTTGTCAGTTAAAAACAGAGTAGGGGAGTTAGTAGATGGGGAGATGGAGGTATTGGGTAGATGGCGAGAATATTTTGAGGAACTTTTAAATGTTGAGGAAGAAACGGAGGCGGTAATTTCATGCACTGGTCAGGGAGGTATACCATCTTTTAGGAGTGAAGAAGAGCAGAATGTAAGTGTGGTGGAGGTACGTGAGGCATTACGTAAAATGAAAGGGGGTAAAGCAGCTGGAACTGATGGGATCATGACAGAAATGTTAAAAGCAGGGGGGGATATTGTGTTGGAGTGGTTGGTACTTTTGTTTAATAAATGTATGAAAGAGGGGAAGGTACCTAGGGATTGGCAGAGAGCATGTATAGTCCCTTTATATAAAGGGAAAGGGGACAAAAGAGACTGTAAAAATTATAGAGGAATAAGCTTACTGAGTATACCAGGAAAAGTGTACGGTAGGGTTATAATTGAAAGAATTAGAGGTAAGACAGAATGTAGGATTGTGGATGAGCAAGGAGGTTTCAGAGTGGGTAGGGGATGTGTAGATCAGGTGTTTACATTGAAGCATATATGTGAACAGTATTTAGATAAAGGTAGGGAAGTTTTTATTGCATTTATGGATTTAGAAAAGGCATATGATAGAGTGGATAGAGGAGCAATGTGGCAGATGTTGCAAGTATATGGAATAGGTGGTAAGTTACTAAATGCTGTAAAGAGTTTTTATGAGGATAGTGAGGCTCAGGTTAGGGTGTGTAGAAGAGAGGGAGACTACTTCCCGGTAAAAGTAGGTCTTAGACAGGGATGTGCAATGTCACCATGGTTGTTTAATATATTTATAGATGGGGTTGTAAAAGAAGTAAATGCTAGGGTGCTCGGGACAGGGGTAGGATTAAATTATGGGGAATCAAATACAAAATGGGAATTGACACAGTTACTTTTGCTGATGATACTGTGCTTATGGGAGATTCTAAAGAAAAATTGCAAAGGTTAGTGGATGAGTTTGGGAGTGTGTGTAAAGGTAGAAAGTTGAAAGTGAACATATAAAAGAATAAGGTGATGAGGGTGTCAAATGATTTAGATAAAGAAAAATTGGATATCAAATTGGGGAGGAGGAGTATGGAAGAAGTGAATGTTATCAGATATTTGGGAGTTGACGTATCAGCGGATGGATTTATGAAGGATGAGGTTAATCATAGAATTGATGAGGGAAAAAAGGTGAGTGGTGCGTTGAGGTATATGTGGAGTCAGAAAACGTTATCTATGGAGGCAAAGAAGGGAATGTATGAAAGTATAGTAGTACCAACACTCTTATATGGGTGTGAAGCTTGGGTGGTAAATGCAGCAGCGAGGAGACGGTTGGAGGCAGTGGAGATGTTCTGTTTAAAGGCAATGTGTGGTGTAAATATTATGCAGAAAATTCGGAGTGTGGAAATTAGGAAAAGGTGTGGAGTTAATAAAAGTATTAGTCAGAGGGCAGAAGAGGGGTTGTTGAGGTGGTTTGGTCATTTAGAGAGAATGGATCAAAGTAGAATGACATGGAAAGCATATAAATCTATAGGGGAAGGAATGCGGGGTAGGGGTCGTCCTCGAAAGGGTTGGAGAGAGGGGGTAAAGGAGGTTTTGTGGGCAAGGGGCTTGGACTTCCAGCAAGCGTGCGTGAGCATGTTAGATAGGAGTGAATGGAGACGAATGATACTTGGGACCTGACGATCTGCTGGAGTGTGAGCAGGGTAATATTTAGTGAAGGGATTTCAGGGAAACCGGTTATTTTCATATTGTCGGACTTGAGTCCTGGAAATGGGAAGTACAATGCCTGCACTTTAAAGGAGGGGTTTGGGATATTGGCAGTTTGGAGGGATATGCTGTGTATCTTTATATGTGTATGCTTCTAAACTGTTGTATTCTGAGCACCTCTGCAAAAACAGTGATAATGTGCGAGTGTGGTGAAAGTGTTGAATGATGATGAAAGTATTTTCTTTTTGGGGATTTTCTTTATTTTTTGGGTCACCCTGCCTCGGTGGGAGACGGCCGACTTGTTGAAAAAAAAAATATATATATTTTTTTTTTTTTTTCAACAAGTCGGCCGTCTCCCACCGAGGCAGGGTGACCCAAAAAGAATGAAAATCCCCAAAAAGAAAGAAAATCCCCAAAAAGAAAATACTTTCATCATCATTCAACACTTTCACCTCACTCACACAATCACTGTTTTTGCAGAGGTGCCCAGAATACAACAGTTTAAAAGTACAGCTACCATCCGACTTACGACCGAGTTCAGTTCCGAGAAACCGATCGTAAGTCGAAATGTACGTAAGCCGAACTTTACTACTGAATATCAACATCACATTTTTGTAATGACATTATTTTATTGTTTTATTTTGGTATTTCATGTTTTACTTTACTTTTTATGCTGTTAGTACTGTATTTTATACTGTAAGGTTTAGGATAAACACTGTGTACAACACAATTAGTGGTTTATTTCACAGAAATTTGGCATAAAAAACATGGTTATAAGTCGAGTGGTTGTATGTCGAGCAGGTCGTAAGTCGGATGGTAGGTGTATATACATATAAAAATACACTATATATATGGTATATATTTTAAACTTAAGATTTAATTTAAGTCTGCCCGAAATGCCTAGCCATGCTAGGTGTTCTAGTGGTACACTCTGTAATTATTATTTTACTACATGTAAACAATACAATAACCAAATTCTGTAAACTCAGCATTGTAATCCTTATAGAGAATAAACTTTGTATATATATATATATATATATATATATATATATATATATATATATATATATATATATATATATATATATATATTTATTTATTTATTTATTTATTTATTTATTTATTTATTCATATACAGTACATACATACAATGTAAAGCATGAAGCCACTAGCTGTGCAGATCATTTAAGGCAGACTAGAACGAAGAACCAATTGACATTGAATAGTTAAGCTGGATTATTTGAAAGTTAAGTTTAATTGCTTTAATATACAGTGGGCCCCCAGTTATCATAATTAATCTGTTCCAGAGAGTGTGACTAAAGCTGAATTTGACGATATTCGAATTCATTTTTCCCATAAATAATGTAAATCCAATTAATAAGTTCCAGACACCCAAAAGTATTAACAAAAATTATTTTTTATAGATTAAATATAGATTTACATACAGAAAAGAATGGGAAATCAAGTATAAAACAATAATATCACAATTACCTTTATTGAAGACTCTTGTTGGTGTATGGAAGATGGGAGGAGGGGAGAGGGTTAGGGTGATGTTCCTCCACAAATATTTGCAACTCACTCCACTTGGCACAAATGTCCTTAACCTTTGAAGTAGGCATCTTCTTCCCTCTCTCTTTCTCCTCCTCTGAAGCAATTTCCTCAGCTGGTGTACATAAGAACATAAAGCAGGAACACTGTAGCAGGCCTGTTGGCTCATACTAGGCAGGTCCTTCACACACTCTCCCACTAACAGAATCGTATTTACCCAACCCAATTTTCAATGCTTCCCAAGCAATAAGCTTTGATAATTCTATTCACTCATGCACAAGTCCCACTCAAATCAAATTGTGCATGTGTGGGGAAGTACCCTGGCTGGTGTACATAAGAAAGCAGGAACACTGCAGCAGACCTGTTGGTCCATACCAGGCAGGTCCTTCACAAACCATCCCACTAACAGAATCGTATTTGCTCAACCCAATTTTTAATGCTTCTCAAGCAATAAGCTTTGGTAATCCTGTTCACTCATGTGCAAGTCCCACTCAAATCAAATCGTGTGTGTGGAGAAGTGCCCTGGCTGGTGTGTGTGGGGAAGTACCCTGGCTGGTGTGTGGGGAAGTACCCTGGCTGGTGTGTTCTTTCTTGAATTCTATCATGTTTATCACCTTTACCAAAGGGATGGCACTAGGAGCTTTCTTTTGGCCCATGGTGGCTTATTTAGCAGTTGCAAGCACTAAAACAAATGGAATACATATTATGAAATGTATCGTTTGAACACGTGGGATTGTGCTCACTGGCTGATAAACAGTGACACACTGTAAATGGTGTGTCGGGCCGTTTGGACGCTTGCAAGACGAATGACTATTACCGAGCTAAATGATGATCACCGAGCCAGTATTTTGATGAAAAAATGTTACGATTACCGAATATTACGAAATGCGACGGCTACGATATCTGGGGGTCCTCTGTAATTGTTTTATATAATTGGGTGCTCATGGCTTGGTTGTTAGCATTCATAGCTCATACACTGAGGGTCAAGGGATCAATCCTGACATAGGTGAATTGTTGGGCATGTTTCCTTACACCTGCTGCCCTTGTAAGTAGGTACCTGGGTGTTAGCTGACTGTTATGGGTGACATCCTAGTGGAACAAGATTAACTTAAGTTACCTGACATACACTGCATAACCAGGGGCTTTCTATAGAGTATGTGAATGATGTCAGCTAGGTCTGTAATAGTTGCATCATGTACATGTGCTTGGTTTTTGGGACCTGACGAGCTGTTGGAGTGTGAGCAGGGTAATATTTAGTGAAGGGATTCAGGGAAACCGGTTATTTTTATATAACTGGACTTGAGTTCTGGAAATGGGAAGTACAATGCCTGTACTTTAAAGGAAGGGTTTGGGATATTGGCAGTTTGGAGGGATGTGTAATAGGATGGTATATACAGTGGACCCCCGGTTAACGATATTTTTTCACTCCAGAAGTATGTTCAGGTGCCAGTACTGACCAAATTTGTTCCCATAAGGAATATTGTGAAGTAGATTAGTCCATTTCAGACCCCCAAACATACACGTACAAACGCACTTACATAAATACACTTACATAATTGGTCGCATTCAGAGGTAATCGGTATGCGGGGGTCCACTGTATATAATTGGGGCCCTGATATTGTATTCTATATGGAGTTTATTATATTATTTCAGGTCACTTTTTATATTATATCTTTATACATATATGCTTCTAAGCTGTTGTATCTTGGTGCCTCTGCAAAAACAGTGATAATGTATGAGTAAGGTGAAAGTGTTGAATGATGATGAAAGTATTTTCGTTTTGGGGATTTTCTTTCTTTTTGGGTCACCCTGCCTAGGTGGGAGATGGCCGACTTATTGAAAAAAGAAAATACTAGTACAGTTTTTGGCAGATAATTTTAGATAAAATATTTCATTTGTGATACTAGCTGTATTTTTGAGCAATTCTATTATGGAAATTATTTTTGCAGAAGTGGGAGGAGCCAAGTAAAGGAGTTAGGATAATTGCCTGTCAGATAGCCTATGATACTGGTTTGATCCTATGGAATGTCTGCAAGATTAGTTCCTTTTGTTTTATACTAGTAAATTTTATTTCCCATGATACATAGAATTACATTATATACAGTTTATCGTACATGGAAAAGCCCATAGTTATGCAAGGCATTTTGGGCAGACTTAAAATTAAATATATTTTATTTTATATATTATCACACCGGCCGATTCCCACCAAGGCAGGGTGGCCCGAAAAAGAAAAACTTTCACCATCATTCACTCCATCACTGTCTTGCCAGAAGGGTGCTTTACACTACAGTTTTTAAACTGCAACATTAACACCCCTCCTTCAGAGTGCAGGCACTGTACTTCCCATCTCCAGGACTCAAGTCCGGCCTGCCGGTTTCCCTGAATCCCTTCATAAATGTTACTTTGCTCACACTCCAACAGCACGTCAAGTATTAAAAACCATTTGTCTCCATTCACTCCTATCAAACACGCTCACGCATGCCTGCTGGAAGTCCAAGCCCCTCGCACACAAAACCTCCTTTACCCCCTCCCTCCAACCCTTCCTAGGCCGACCCCTACCCCGCCTTCCTTCCACTACAGACTGATACACTCTTGAAGTCATTCTGTTTCGCTCCATTCTCTCTACATGTCCGAACCACCTCAACAACCCTTCCTCAGCCCTCTGGACAACAGTTTTGGTAATCCCACACCTCCTCCTAACTTCCAAACTACGAATTCTCTGCATTATATTCACACCACACATTGCCCTCAGACATGACATCTCCACTGCCTCCAGCCTTCTCCTCGCTGCAACATTCATCACCCACGCTTCACACCCATATAAGAGCGTTGGTAAAACTATACTCTCATACATTCCCCTCTTTGCCTCCAAGGACAAAGTTCTTTGTCTCCACAGACTCCTAAGTGCACCACTCACTCTTTTTCCCTCATCAATTCTATGATTCACCTCATCTTTCATAGACCCATCCGCTGACACGTCCACTCCCAAATATCTGAATACGTTCACCTCCTCCATACTCTCTCCCTCCAATCTGATATTCAATCTTTCATCACCTAATCTTTTTGTTATCCTCATAACCTTACTCTTTCCTGTATTCACCTTTAATTTTCTTCTTTTGCACACCCTACCAAATTCATCCACCAATCTCTGCAACTTCTCTTCAGAATCTCCCAAGAGCACAGTGTCATCGGCAAAGAGCAGCTGTGACAACTCCCACTTTGTGTGTGATTCTTTATCTTTTAACTCCACGCCTCTTGCCAAGACCCTCGCATTTACTTCTCTTACAACCCCATCTATAAATATATTAAACAACCACGGTGACATCACACATCCTTGTCTAAGGCCTACTTTTACTGGGAAAAAATTTCCCTCTTTCCTACATACTCTAACTTGAGCCTCACTATCCTCGTAAAAACTCTTCACTGCTTTCAGTAACCTACCTCCTACACCATACACTTGCAACATCTGCCACATTGCCCCCCTATCCACCCTGTCATACGCCTTTTCCAAATCCATAAATGCCACAAAGACCTCTTTAGCCTTATCTAAATACTGTTCACTTATATGTTTCACTGTAAACACCTGGTCCACACACCCCCTACCTTTCCTAAAGCCTCCTTGTTCATCTGCTATCCTATTCTCCGTCTTACTCTTAATTCTTTCAATTATAACTCTACCATACACTTTACCAGGTACACTCAACAGACTTATCCCCCTATAATTTTTGCACTCTCTTTTATCCCCTTTGCCTTTATACAAAGGAACTATGCATGCTCTCTGCCAATCCCTAGGTACCTTACCCTCTTCCATACATTTATTAAATAATTGCACCAACCACTCCAAAACTATATCCCCACCTGCTTTTAACATTTCTATCTTTATCCCATCAATCCCGGCTGCCTTACCCCCTTTCATTTTACCTACTGCCTCACGAACTTCCCCCACACTCACAACTGGCTCTTCCTCACTCCTACAAGATGTTATTCCTCCTTGCCCTATACACGAAATCACAGCTTCCCTATCTTCATCAACATTTAACAATTCCTCAAAATATTCCTTCCATCTTCCCAATACCTCTACCTCTCCATTTAATAACTCTCCTCTCCTATTTTTAACTGACAAATCCATTTGTTCTCTAGGCTTTCTTAACTTGTTAATCTCACTCCAAAACTTTTTCTTATTTTCAACAAAATTTGTTGATAACATCTCACCCACTCTCTCATTTGCTCTCTTTTTACATTGCTTCACCACTCTCTTAACTTCTCTCTTTTTCTCCATATACTCTTCCCTCCTTGCATCACTTCTACTTTGTAAAAACTTCTCATATGCTAACTTTTTCTCCCTTACTACTCTCTTTACATCATCATTCCACCAATCGCTCCTCTTCCCTCCTGCACCCACTTTCCTGTAACCACAAACTTCTGCTGAACACTCTAACACTACATTTTTAAACCTACCCCATACCTCTTCGACCCCATTGCCTATGCTCTCATTAGCCCATCTATCCTCCAATAGCTGTTTATATCTTACCCTAACTGCCTCCTCTTTTAGTTTATAAACCTTCACCTCTCTCTTCCCTGATGCTTCTATTCTCCTTGTATCCCATCTACCTTTTACTCTCAGTGTAGCTACAACTAGAAAGTGATCTGATATATCTGTGGCCCCTCTATAAACATGTACATCCTGAAGTCTACTCAACAGTCTTTTATCTACCAATACATAATCCAACAAACTACTGTCATTTCGCCCTACATCATATCGTGTATACTTATTTATCCTCTTTTTCTTAAAATATGTATTACCTATAACTAAACCCCTTTCTATACAAAGTTCAATCAAAGGGCTCCCATTATCATTTACACCTGGCACCCCAAACTTACCTACCACACCCTCTCTAAAAGTTTCTCCTACTTTAGCATTCAAGTCCCCTACCACAATTACTCTCTCACTTGGTTCAAAGGCTCCTATACATTCACTTAACATCTCCCAAAATCTCTCTCTCTCCTCTGCATTCCTCTCTTCTCCAGGTGCATACACGCTTATTATGACCCACTTCTCGCATCCAACCTTTACTTTAATCCACATAATTCTTGAATTTACACATTCATATTCTCTTTTCTCCTTCCATAACTGATCATTTAACATTACTGCTACCCCTTCCTTTGCTCTAACTCTCTCAGATACTCCAGATTTAATCCCATTTATTTCCCCCCACTGAAACTCTCCTACCCCCTTCAGCTTTGTTTCGCTTAGGGCCAGGACATCCAACTTCTTTTCATTCATAACATCAGCAATCATCTGTTTCTTGTCATCCGCACTACATCCACGCACATAGGTTAGCATAGGTTTGCTCAGTGGATGGATTTTTTTTTATCAGAAGATTGGATATCTGTTTTAGTTCATTATTATAGAACTGTCTAAACTGTACACTGGATGATAGTCAACATTATCAAGTGCTCCTATGTGTCCTCTCTATTTTCAAGTTTTAAGGTGTGTACAGAATATGTACAGTGGAACCTCAAATATCGAACTTTCTTTGGTCCAGAAGGCTGTTTGAGTGCCTTTACCGAATGAATTTATTCCCATGAGGAATAATGTAAATTAGGTTAGTCCATTTCAGACCCTCAAAAATACACTTATAAAAGCACTTACAAAAATACACTTACATAATTGGTTGTGTTGGGAGCAGTTCGATTTTTGAGGTTCCACTGTACTTAAAAAAATTTGGTCTTCTACTGTCCTATTCTACCTAAATGTACTTATATTTTTTCTATTTTCTTATTTTTATGTAAATGATAAGTTTGTCTATTTTACTTTAGAGAATTTTTGCTTTTTTATAAAATTGCTTTACAAATTATTATTTGTTGCTTATTTTCTGGCTAAGGATAATACAGGCTAGATAAGAAACATGAAGTCAGTCTGAAGGAGAATTCATAGGTTATTACCAGTTGTTAGAGTTTTATTAATACTGTATTATGAATTACTCAGATTTAGTTTTCAGCACCAGATGAAAAGTATTGCTCATCCTATACTTAGTATCAGACAGACTGTTTATTATAATCATCCTTCCTTGATTCATAAAATACTGTAATGTATAATGCATATAAAAAATAATGCAATCCTAATTTCTTAGTCAAGCAAATGTTCTTCAGTTCACAAAGAATAGTAGAGTAATCAACTAGAAGTGACATTCCAGTAATAAAAACACATACATTCATACTTGCTGAAACATATGGTCAGTTTTATGTCTGAGGCTAACTGTTATTACTTTTGGTGTGTGCAGGTGTATGCAGTAGTGGTGTCTCACCCACTCAATGGTGACCTGTCCCCAGCTGCAGTCTCCTACACCAGTGGCTTCTATCACATCCCCGTAATTGGCATTTCCTCCAGGGACTCCGCATTCTCTGACAAGGTGTGAAACAAATAAATAGAGCAAAACATAATTAGATGACTAAATATATTAATACCTACTACAGTGGATAAATAATTGTGAAAACTTGATGATCTAAGCATGTATAGAAGTAAGTAAACAAGTATCTATCACAATACGTCTTTGCAATGTACTATAGGAAATGTCATTTTTTTTTCTTAAATATGTACAGTGGAACCCCGGATTTCGTCCAGTGCCGATATCGTACATTTCGGATTTGGACCACATTTTTGGGGGAAATTTTACCCCTGGTTTCGTACCTCCACTCAGAAATCGTCCATATCAGATGTGTCCACTTACATGTATGTGACTCAGTCTGCCTCTGTCACTTGTTTATTGAGCAATACTCCACACATTCATCCAAAACATTGGTGGTAGAGGGAGGGGAGGGATGGTGGTAGAGGGTGGTAGTGATGGTGGTAGAGGGTGGTAGTGGTTGTGATGGTGGTAGAGGGTGGTAGTGGTTGTGATGGTGGTAGAGGGTGGTAGTGGTTGTGATGGTGGTAGAGGGTGGTAGTGGTTGTGATGGTGGTAGAGGGTGGTAGTGGTTGTGATGGTGATAGTGATGGTGGTAGTGAAGGTGGTAAGAGGGTGGTAGTGGTTGTGATGGTGGTAGAGGGTGGTAGTGATGACAAACGATTGAAGATGTTGAGAAGTTGTCGTTGTTGTGGATCAGTGAAAAACAGTTAGCAGGAGCTAGTGTTGTGGATGTGATAATTTGCGAAAAGGCAAGACAGTTGCATGCAGATCTCATAAAGAATACGCCAACAAGAGTTGTCAGTAAAGGCAAAAGTGATTTAAATGTTCATTTATCCATTGAAGTTAGTGCTTTATATTTATTTCTCATTGTTTTCTGTGTGTAAAACTATAGTTATTCTCTATAAAATGTATTTTTTGTTAATATTTTTGGGTGTCTGGAATGGATTAATTGTATTTACATTATTTCTTATGGGAAATATTGCTTCGGCTTTTGTCCATTTTGGATTTCGACCGACCTTCTGGAACAGATTAAGGACGAAAACTAGGGTTCCACTGTATAGACATGAAATGTATTACAGGTTGTAAGTGATATTCATGTAAAGAATTAATAGTAATAATTTATATCAGAAAATTATGCAATTTATTTTGAATAATGTAATACCAAAGCTAACTCATATTTTTTTTACTCCAAAAATTTTTTAGTATAATGTACTGTATGAGGTGTGTCTCATTTAAGATGTATATGCATTCCAGGTCCATGACAGCTCATTTAGGTCATAAACAATTAATTCTTTATAATGAAAATCTTCAGTATGCTTTGCTAAGCACACTGATCATGAATAAGGGATGTATATCACATAGATGGAATTATTAATATTATTATTACAATCAAAACTAAGTGCTAAACCACCAGGGTCATACAGAGGAATTACCAATAGACAGGACATTGCACAATAGTGAATTCACATACAGCAATGTAATTAAAAAATGGGAATTTTCTCAGTATAGTGGAAAGCACACAGTAATAAAAGTAGTTAGAAATAGAAGATGACAATGTAAATAAACATATTTTAATTATACTGACTGCTTTTTAGTCAACATTATGCCCTCTATTAACTCATTATTATAACTTGAACTTGACAAACCGTTACAGAACATCCATGTGTCATTCCTGCGGACAGTACCACCATACAGTCACCAGGCAGATGTGTGGGTGGAGCTCCTCAAAACCTTTCAGTACACACAAGTTGTCTTTGTTCACTCTTCGGATACTGATGGCCGTGCCCTCCTCACACGCTTCCAGAACCAGGCACAGAGCCATGAGGATGATAAGGACATAAAGGTGAGTTACAAAAAGTAGTATTAGCACAACTACTACAAAATGTTTCATGCTTATGTTGAGGACTGATAGTAAAACAGTGTCAGATACCAGATATAATGAGCCTCATGAATTTGTGATGTTCCCTAAATGCTGAATTTTATTTTATCCAGCATTTTTACTGATGGGCAAACTTGCAAATAAATTAGATTTTGTTTTTATCATTCTTTTTCATGTCAGTATTAACTAGCCTAAGGTGCTGTATAAAAAAGGTGTGGTCTCTAAAACACAAAATCTAAACCAAAATTTTTTTTTAATTTTAGATTTGGGGGACCTCCTTGAAATCAACCTTGTCTGAATTTTAGGGTAAATTGTACTCTATGCATTAAGTAGATATACAGTGCCCACAGAAGTAAACTTAACTTTTCCATTATTATTACAAATATAAAAAAAACATAAACATTTTAGAACAAAAACTGTAATACTTTTCAATGAACCGTTTTTCTTTTAAATTTTAAATTTCTTTTAAATTATTAATGTGTACAGGAGAAGGGGGTTACCAGCCCCTTGCTACCACATTTTAGTCACCTCTTACGACACACATGGTTTACAGATGTAGAATTCTGTAATACATACACACTTGGTACTTAAGTTAATATTTTGTTGTCTCCCCCATAACCTTGACGACCATTTGAAGCCGTTTGAGCATACATTCACTCAGTTTCCTGGAGTAATCAGTTGATAACTGGCTAACCCAAATGTTCATCATCTCTTGTTGCAGGCACAAGATGGATAAAATGTGGCGGGATTCCATCTTCATTTTCATGATATTCCAGGCACTCTCAATAGGATTGAGGTCTAGACTATTCCTTGGCCCACTGTAATAACCTCAGTATTTTTCTCAGCGAGCCGCTTGGTTACTTTTTTTGGCCTTGCGACAGGGAGCACTAGCATATGTGTAGGTGGTGCCGCCATGAATTTAGAAAATATTCACCAGGTGTCCTCAAGAACGGTGATGTAGTGGTCAGCATTCATTGTAACCTTATGGAAAAGGAAGTAAAACTGCCATGACTAATGTAAACCACTAAAGCAACCCCAACCATGATGGTATGTAGATGTACTTTACTGTGCTCACTGTAAATGCAGGGTTATACCTTCTGATGGAGGAGGAGTACCTTATCCTTCTTTGATGACCTTGAATGCACCAAAATGTGGATTCATCTCACCACATGACTTCTTTTCAGTCATCAACTTTCCAATGTGCATATTACCTGGAAAACTGCAGACGTTCCTTCTTAATATGGAGCGAGAGTAGGGTTTCCCTGCAGCATGGCGACTTGGCAGGCAGAGGTCATTTTTGCATGAAGTAATGGATGCATCTAATTGAGGAGCTCAGGATGCATTTCTTTGAGGTGTGATACAGTCATTTGTGGATTTCTATGTAGTTCTCTGCATAGAATGGTATACTATTTGTGTTTAGACATTCTCTCGGGTCGACCAGTTTGAGGTTTTGTAGCAGGAACAGGATTTGGTGGGAGGCCATGGGTGGCAACAAGTAACACCATTACACTGGACTTTGCTCATCCAGTATGGTGACAGATTTTCTTTACAGTGACTTATTCTTGTCTCCAAGCCAATATACTACTCATCATAGTGTATACAACCCATATTCATTTGAAACAAAATTGTGGTACTAAATACTGCTCCAGATCTTGAGCACTTGGGAATATAGTAGTGCAACAGAACACCTCACTGGCATATGCAGGCTCTCTGAAAGGTGATACATATTGCAGTCTTTTGTATTAACAGAGAGAGTTGACAGATACCTCCAGAAAACATCCAGATGAAGTATAGCATCAAATACGCATTATGAATCTAGACTGTTTCGTTCTTTTTATATTGGAGGCTGCACCACCATTAGGTATGATAGCACTCCCTTTAAGAAGGCCAAAAAAGTGGCTTGCTGAGAAAAATATTGAGGTTTTACAGTGGCCAGGGAATAGTTCATACCTCAGTCCTATTGAGAATGCCTAGAATATTATAAAAAAGATGGAATCCTGCCACATTTCATCCACGCTGTGCCTGCAGCAGTAGATTAAGGACAATTGGGTCACCAGTTACCCATTGATTACTTCAGGACACTGAGTGAAAGCATGTCCATCCGGCTTCCAATGGTCTAGGACAAGGGGAGATGACAAAAATATTATAAGTACCAAGTATTGCAGTTTTTGTTCTATAATGTCCTTATTGTTTTTTTTTTTTTTATTATTATTTTTTTATTTATTAACACACTGGCCGATTCCCACCAAGGCAGGGTGGCCCGAAAAAGAAAAACTTTCACCATCATTCACTCCATCACTGTCTTGCCAGAAGGGTGCTTTACACTACAATTTTTAAACTGCAACATTAACACCCCTCCTTCAGAGTGCAGGCACTGTACTTCCCATCTCAGGACTCAAGTCCGGCCTGCCGGTTTCCCTGAATCCCTTCATAAATGTTACTTTGCTCACACTCCAACAGTACGTCAAGTATTAAAAACCATTTGTCTCCATTCACTCCTATCAAACACGCTCACGCATGCCTGCTGGAAGTCCAAGCCCCTCACACACAAAACCTCCTTTACCCCCTCCCTCCAACCTTTCCTAGGCCGACCCCTACCCTGCCTTCCTTCCACTACAGACTGATACACTCTTGAAGTCTTTCTGTTTCGCTCCATTCTCTCTACTTGTCCGAACCACCTCAACAACCCATCCTCAACCCTCTGGACAACAGTTTTGGTAATCCCGCACCTCCTCCTAACTTCCAAACTATGAATTCTCTGCATTATATTCACACCACACATTGCCCTCAGACATGACATCTCCACTGCCTCCAGTCTTCTCCTCGCTGCAACATTCATCACCCATGCTTCACACCCATATAAGAGCGTTGGTAAAACAAGGTCTGGATTTTTTTTTTTTTTTTTCCAAGCACTGTAAATAGTCATTGATACGGATTCAGATTTTTTTGCATAATCTTTGAAATATGTACATTAAACTCTCTTTTTAACAGTCTGATTGGGGGGAAGCCATATTTTAAAAGAAAAACAAAAGTGTTTCTTTTTAAATTTAATAATTTATACAGGAGAAGGGATTACTAGTCCTTTGCTCCCAGCACTTTAATCACCTCTTACGACACATGGCTTACAGAGGAAGAATTCTGTCCCATTTTCCCATGGAGATAAGAGGAAAGAATGAGGAACAAGAACCATTAAGAAAATAGAATACAACCCAGATGGGTATTATATATATTTGCATGTACATGCATGTGTAGTGTGACCTAAATGTAAGTAGAAGTAGCAAGATATACCTGGTATCCTGCATGTTATGAAACAGGAAAAAAGACACCAGCAATCCTACCATCATGTAAAACAATTACAGGTTTCCGTTTCACACTCACTTGGCAGGACGGTAGTACCTCCCTGGGTGGTTGCTGTCTACCGACCTACTACCTAGGGTCAATAAATTGTAGAATGTAAATATCGTTGGAGCATTTATGCCACTGTTGCCGATGAGTGATAATTTTTTGACAGATTCAGTGCACCATAAAATAGTAAGTTTTTGTAAGATTCTACTCACTTTTAGTCTTATTAGAGTCATCAAAATGCACTCTTTTTATTCTGTAGGAATTTTTTTTTTCTGGGTATGCCAGAGTTAAGGGGATAATGAAGGGTTTACTGTACTGTATTTCAAAAATTCATTAAGCCTTTGGACAGTCTGGCATAGGATCATTTGAGTATTTTATATCTGTATAAGGTGGAGTCATTATTTTTATGTCTTGGCAAAATTTTAAAAATATCTATTATGTACAGCATAAAAGATGGTACTGCACATGGCAACATATAGTACTGTATATGTTACACTGCCATATACACACATTTGTATATGTACGATCTTGCAGATGGAAAATGTGATAGAATTTGAGCCTGGTCTTAATTCATTCGTGGACAAACTCAAAGAGATGAGGGAGGCCTCAGCTCGTGTCATCCTACTCTATGCCAAGTAAGTCACCAGGAGAGGTTGTGCAAGTAATCAACTAGCCAGTTTAATGTTATTTTTCCTAAGTTATTGCAATTACTTATAGCCACGGGAAGTATAAGGATGCACATTAAAGAAGATCAAGCAGGACCCAGCATTGAAGAACTAAACAAATACATATGTTCAAAATCTCTTTAGTACAATATAAGGCTGATAACGTATGTTTGTGGCCATGTACTGTAGACCAGTCTCATTCTCAGTAGGGTTTGCAGATCTAAATTAAGTTGTAAAGACAGTAATGTATCTATGATTCATGTTCTAGTTGGTTCTAGTTGAGGTGTTCCAAAAAAAATTTAAAACAGATTAAAAAATCTATATTCTCGGTGCTATTTCATGAGATTGTAAAAATTAAGTATAGTATCTTGAACTGTTTACCACAGGATGGCATTATGTAGAACTAACTCTTTGATCTTACTGTACTTAGTGCATACAAGATAAATCTGTAGAGCATTTGTATTCTATTTAATAATATATTTGTTTTTCTTTGCTATGGTTCTGTGTGATTTTTCCAAACAGTGTTGCACCCTTTTCCTTTGTGCAGCAAAGAAGATGCTGGAACAATCTTCCACGATGCCAGCTACATGAACATGACCGGGCGGGGGTACGTGTGGGTGGTGACTGAGCAGGCCCTCAGTGCCAATCACGTGCCAGCAGGAGCCATCGGTCTCAAACTTGTCAATGCCTCTGATGAGAATGCTCACATCACTGACAGTTTGTAAGTCCTACATGTGAATGTTTGAAAATAAGATTTTAATCTCCTTAGAATTGTTGTAATTTTCTCAAAGATTACACAGAAAATATAATAAAAATATGGTTGTAACTATGACCACAGTTTTTAACCCTTAAACTGTCCAAATGCAGATTTGCGTTCGCTCGCGTAGTGCTCTGAACATAGATCTACTTTTTTTTTTTTTTTTTGCATAAGAAAGCATGTAAAATTTAATGTAGATCTACGTTCGGAGCGCTACGCGAGCAAACGTTGATCTATGTTTGGACAGTTTAAGGGTTAAAGGCGTGGACCGGTAAGCCAGTGGAAGGCCTCGGTCAGATGACCAAAAACTCCAACAGCTGGTCATCATCTGACTAAGACCTGCGCCAGGAAACACTTGTCCTGTTTCCTGATGAACCTTGCCTACCCTAACCTAACACAGCAAATTCAGCATTACTGTAGGTATTATATAGCCCAATGAGTAATTAGTCTGCTAGTACCTTAGTTAGCTGCATATGGAATGTTAAATCCATAATGTGCCTTGAATTTAAGATCCTGTACAATTTAGGTAAAAATTTTAGAAATAATTTTTCATACATTTTCTAAAGTTGTAACATTGTACAATATTTACATCTCTGTAACATTTATTTTGCTAATTCAGCAATGGAACTTTCATCTGCAAAATAATGGAAAGGTTAGTTTTTTATGTCATAGCTGAAACACCCAAAATCTACTTCATTGTAAAACAGTATGAAAAGGGTAAGTGAGCTAAATTTCCTTGACCTACTATATGCCTAACTGAGGAAGTTAAGTTACAGTTACAAGACCTATTACATGCCTAGCTGAGAAAACTGAGCAACACTCCTAGGACCTACCATATGCCTAATGATAAAGTTGAGCTACAGGTCCTGGACCTATCGCATGCCTCACTGTTTATGATTGATAAATAAAGTGTATGTACAGGAATGAGTGTTGGGTGGATGTAGTGGACTGCAAGGGAAGGAAGTGGTAGTGGTACTGTAGTTATAAAGTTTTTAAGTCAGTGATGTGAGAGATGGATTGTTTTATTAACAAAACTAGTACAGGAGCTAACTACAGTAGGGCCCTCGTATCCGCGGGTCTGGTTTCCACAATTTACCATGACCTGAAAATAGCCTTAACTTTGCTTAATATTGGCATCGTATTGCGAAAGTATTAATGGTGGCAGTTCTTCAAAGCCTAAGAGAAGCCATGAAGTGCTTGCCATCAGTGAAAAAGTGATAATTCTATATTTACTGTGCATAATTTATCGATTAAACATTATAATAGGTATGCATGTAAACGAAAAACAACTTGTATATAGGATTCGCTACTATCTGCGGTTTCGGTATCTGCGGCATGTCCTTGGAACATTTCCCCTGTAGATATGGGGGGTCATGCTGTATAATTACTTAAGGACACCCATCATACACTATCCTCTTCCCATCATATTCTATTACACATTATGTGTTGTATGCTTGAGGTCATATCTGTCAGCCTGATTTTAATTATTATTATATTCACAGGAAAGTTCCAAACCTGTAAGAGTCGAACAGTGTCTGGGAAATAGGGGTCAGTCAGGTTGTAATTTGATTCTTATTGTGCATAATTTTATTAGTTGTGTAAAGGCTTGGTTAATTTTTGAGAATATTTTTCTAATTTTTGGAGTGCTAATTAGTTTGCCTGCATTTATCTGGTAAATTTTTTCTAGGTACATACTGGCAATGGCCATAAAGAAGTTAAGAGAAGATCATAACACGACAGAGAAGCCTCCGCAGGACTGTAACAACACTGGTACTTCTTGGGAGACAGGCAAAATGCTCTTCCAGTAAGTGTTAACCCTTCTTATGCTTTTCCCTTCCAACATTCTTAATCACTTGTGTTTTATTACAGTTATTGTTTGGAGTTTAGTGTTTTGACAGTGTGTTTTATTACAGTTATTGTTTGGAGTTTAGTGTTTTGACAGTTTGCAATTGTTATTTTAATTAATTTAGGGTTATTTTTCCTACTTCTTTAGATTATTAGGTTAAACACTCGAAATTTTGTCTACTCTTAACTCCTGTTGCAAATGGATACACCTTTTTTTTCCATTTATAAATGCCAGATAACAAGTTTATTTTTTTTTTTTTTTTTTTTTTTTTCAACAAGTCGGCCGTCTCCCACCGAGCATGCATTAAAAACAATAAGAAATAAAATGCACATATATTACACACATTACTTACCTTAAAATATGTGTAATCTTAATGTAAGGTGAGAGGTGAGTAGTATTTATTGTAAGAAGTCAGGTGGTAAGTATAGTAGCTTGCCCGGATACCACACCCACACGTAATATATGACATTTAACCCTTTGACTGTTTCAGGTCCCTCTCTGAAACTGTCATTCTATGTCGCCAAATATTCAAAAAAAAAAAAAATTATTTTTTCTTATGAAAATGTTAAGATTATTTTTCTGAGTGTTTTAGTCCAAAAAAAAAATTTTTGCCATCGGTACTTACCGAGATATAGAGCCATGAAGTTTGCAGAAAATGAGCCGCGTATGGCAACAGCGGCGACTGCCGCTCACCCGGTAAACTTTAGTTTACTTGTAATTGAAGGTTTTTTGTTTTTTTCACTATTTTATTTTTTCACATAACTTATGTGGCCTATGAGACCAAAGTAAGGTGCAATGTATATATATACACTCGTTGTATACAACACAACAAGCACACAAACATAATTATCAATATATTGTTTACAAAACTTGTTTACAAAAACAAACAAACAATTCTTCTTCTTCTTCCTCTTCCTCTTCCTCTTCCTCCTCTTCCTCTTCCTCCTCCTCTTCCTCCTCCTCTTCCTCCTCCTCTTCCTCCTCCTCTTCCTCCTCCTCTTCCTCCTCTTCCTCCTCCTCTTCCTCCTCCTCTTCCTCCTCCTCTTCCTCCTCTTCTTCTTCTTCCTCCTCCTCTTCTTCTTCCTCCTCTTCTTCTTCTTCCTCCTCTTCTTCTTCTTCCTCCTCCTCCTCCTCCTTGTGTGCGAGTGTGTGGCTTATAATTGTTTTGAGTCAGGAGTCGGCAGCTGTCAAAGTGACATATTGTGTCATTAGTCACTACCCTACCGCCTGTCAAAACAATGGGGTCGGATGCTGCTTCCCCTCCTCCATTCTATCTAATTATCTTTCTCCCTCATTTTATATCTTTCAATCTGTCTCTCTTTCTATCTGTCTGCCTATCTCTGTCTCACAGGTACACATAAATACAAGTATACATAGTGTAAATTACCTAGGATAACCCAAGAAATCCAGACAAAGTGCTATACTCTGCTTGAAGATGTGAGTAAACGTGATGACACAGTCTTGTGGCTCTCTCTGAGACAGAGAGCTAGATGGACAGACAGGGAGCTTGACAGACAGACAAATAGACAGACAGAAATGTTTGTGTACCAGCAAAAACAAAGGGAGGGCAATGGTCATGTAATATTACCCTCCTTTACCCTCATCAAAGTCAGCTCTTATCAGATGTTATCTCCCCTTATCTTGTCACTGTCATGGGGTGGACTTTTTTTTTTCTTGCTTCAAGGGAACAATATTATTACATCTTCTTCTTCCTCCTCCTCCTCCTCCTCCTCCTCTTCTCCTCCTCCTCCTCCTCCTCCTCCTCTTCCTTCCCTCCTCCTCCTCCTCCTCCTCCTCCTCCTCCTCTTCCTCCCCTCCTCCCCCTCCTCCTCCTCCATTGCTTTTGGTCTCAAACTCCTCCAAATCATGAAATTGATCTTCACTGACACTTCCATCTGTGTTAGAGCATCACTTGGGAAGAGAAGAGTCCCAGATTTGCTGGGGAATCACATATTTCTTACCGCTAGACATGCTGAAAAATGACAACTGAAATGGCATTCCCACAATGCACCACTGGCTCCCCGATTTTTTTTATATGGTGCACACTGACCATGGAGACCCATTCTCTCACATGTGGGCCTACCAGCTTTCTCCTGCTTGATTTGAAGCTGCTAGAATTTATGCGTATAAATACGTCAGAAACATTGGCTCGTAAGACGTATTTATACGTCGGAAACAGTCAAAGGGTTAAAGCGCCTCAGAGCAATAAAATACAGTACACTCATTTTTTACCCTAAAATATGTCTTAATGTAGGGTGAAATGTGAGTATTTATTGTAGAAAGTCAGGTGTGGTAGCTCCCACAACAGCTACCACAGCTACATGAAATTTATGACTTAAATTTAAAGCACTTCAGAGCAATTATTATTACAGCCTCTCCTCACTTAGCGACATACTCATTTACCGACTACTCGGACTTACGATGGGCTCTCTGACCTGTATGCATACCTAAATAATGTATATTAGAGCTGATTTCCTCTATTCTGTTTATTACATTATACAGTACACTACTGTATAAACATTTAAAAATATACAAAAAATGTTATAAATGGTGCAAAGGTGACATTAAAACAATATCAAAGATGATTGACACAAACCCACTACCATTATAGTATGCTCCTTGCTTAATGACAAATTCATTTACCGATGTGGTCTTAGCAATGGAACTCCATCGTTAAGTGAGGAGAGGCTGTATTAGCAAAATGCTGTAAAGTGAAGCCCTGTAAAGAGGAACCTGCCTGTAATAATTTCCGATCAAACAGAAGAGAAATATACTAATTAAATAACATAAAATGTAAAATTTTCCGCAGGATATAACATACTAGATAAGATGGTCTACTCCTTTCTGGAAATGACATTACTTTGTATCTTCAGGAAATGAATACAGTGGTCCCTCGAGTTTCAGCAGCATCGACTTTTATGAAATCCGACTTTTGGCAAGTTTTTTCGGCAAGATTTGGCCTCAAGTTTCGTGATTAGGCTCGTGATTCAGCGACCGTCTGGTACTCATCCGCCCGTCACCACGCACACAAAGCCAGTCTCCCACGCCATTCACGCTCAGTGTGCCATTGTTTACCAACACGTGACCATCACCCCGCAGGTTCATTCATAATAATCCATTGTTTTTTGTGATTGCAACTGCTAAATAAGTCACCATGGGCCCAAGGAAAGCTAGTGCAAGCCCTTTGGTAAATAAAGCGAAGAACACGATCCAGAGGGATTTTGAAGGGTTTGAGGCAGACCCTGACCCTGCCGACCCTCTGCCTGTTGTGGAAGGTGTTGTGGCATTGGGCAGGTCCATGGGGTTGGAGGTGAGTGACTGGGATGTGGAAGAGTTGGTGGAGGACCACAGGGAAGAGCTAACCACTGACGAACTGCAGGAGCTTCAACTGGAACAGCATCAGACCACAGCTGAGGAACTGCTTCAGAGGAGGAGGAAAAGAGAGTGAAGGAGGTGCCTTTTTCGGTGATTAAGGACATGTGTTCAAAGTGGAATGAGTTGCAAAGTTTTGTTGAAAAGTATCACCCTGACCAAGCTGAAACAAGCCATATCTGCAACATGTTCAGTGACAAAACCTTGTCCCACTTCAGGCAAATCATAAAGAAATGCCAGAAACAGATCTCTCTGGACAGATATTTTGTGTGACAGGGGTCCAGTGACTCTCAAGTTGTTCCCAGTGGTATTAAAAGAAGAAGGGAAGTAACCCCAGAAAAGAACTTGCTACCTGAAGTCCTAATGGAAGGAGATTCTCCTTCCAAACAATAGTGTACACCTTCCTCCTATCCCCTCCTCCCGTCTTCCTTCCACCCAGAAGTCTTCAGTAAAGGTAAGTGTAATGTTATTATTATTTTTTATATGCATGTACTTGATTTCTGATTGTTTTCAGTATGTAAATCTTTATTTAATTTGAAAAAAAAAAATTTATTTTAATATTTTTGGGTGTCTGTAACGGATTAATTTTATTTCCATTATTTCTTATGGGGAAAATGGTTTCGAGTTTCGTGAATTTCGACTTTCGGCAGGCTCTCTGGAAAGGATTAATCATGAAACATGGGGGTCCACTGTACATAATTTATGCTCATTCAGTCTTTGCAAAAGAATTGCACTTGTGGTGTATGAAACTCTCCTGAGTAAGTTTTCAATTTTTTTTCATTTCAGATACATTCTAGAACAGGTTTTGAAGAATGGCCTCACGGGTAAGGTTGCTTTTGACGAAAATGGTGACCGGATTAATGCCGAATATGATGTCATAAACATACAAGAACTCAACAATACGGGGGTCTTACGAAAAGAGCATCTTCCTGTTGGACAATATATATACAATAAAGTGAGTTTGAGTATGATGCAGCTATATTTTATTCTGGTTCTGATAAATTTTTGGTGTACTAAATCTCCCAGACTTCAACTTATATGTCTTGTTGTATCCATGTGTTGTGCACAGTAGATGAAGCCCATGATCATGTTGTGTAGCCTTTCACTGTGTCATCACTTGGTGGGAGCAATGGTAGACTTACAAGCATCCTATAATTTTCATACTATATATTTACATGATCAATGTCATTTGAGGCATTTACTAGCAGTCAGTCAGTCAGTCATTAAATAATACAGTACAGTATTAGGATTTTTTTTTATGATTTTTATGGGTTTGTTAATTTTTTCTGACTGATTTATATTATTTACAGAATTTCAGACCTTTTTATTATTGAAATTGTTTGAAATAATTTATATAAGGCTTCAGCATCACTTGCGTTCTTTTTCACAGTTTCAGTGTCATATTACTAATACCTCGGAGATTGCACTCCTCGTAATTTTACACCAATTCACTGCATAAAACTTCTTTATTTGTTTGGTATATCTTAACAAAGATGCTATATAGCTAGGCTCTTTTATATCTGGTCCATATCTATTCCCTCCTCTGGCATTTAAATATTTTGTTTTAGTAAAAAGCACAATCAGACTCCCAAAGTTGTGAATTTTGTAATTTGCAAGATTTGATTATATTGCATTTTTACTTATGAACACTTTGTGAGTAAATTAAATTACTATATATGCAAGTTTCCTCTACCTAAACTTTTTTTACTTCACTCATTACTTTAAAACCTAAAACATTCAGTTTGCCTTTCTTTCTTGTAAATATCAATATTAACAAGATCAGTGAAAGAAAGAGATAGCATCTCTGAAACAAAGTGAATCCAAATCTGAAACAAAATATATTTATTATAGAGAGAGAATTTTGTATTAAACCATGGTACGAGTGGGGCTCAGACTCACGGCAAGCGAGTCATAAAACTCCAGGCCAATGGCTTATGCGCTGGTCTGGAGTTTTACGACTCTTGTTATGAGTTCGAGCTCCACCTGTACCATGGTTTGCAATCGTTTTATTACGATTTTGTGATGAAAAATTTGTATTCATGAATTATAGATTCATGAGACTCATAGAAACTTGACTCTTGGGAGTTTGTTTGTACTGTATCAGGCTCCTCAGTGTCGGTCTCAGGAGTTACAGTAATAATAAAATACGGTATAATGTGGGGCTGCACTTAGTGAGCAGTAATTATTAGTGAGCAGCTGTCTGAAGTATCCCTTCTGTCTACTTGTCTACTCTTAGTCATAAAAACGTTGCACTAGATGAACACAGATTCCTTAGTAATGCAGTACAATAAAGTTTCATTAATTTTTTGGTACCAGTGGCTAACATTCACAGTGACAGTGCTAGTGAAATTTCACCTAAAAAATATATTGAAAGTGTGAATATTTTTATAAAACTGCATTCACATAAATCCTGTGAACAAGCTTCGGTCACAGTGGTGGGCAGTGATGACATTATAACAGTATGCATTCTTGCGCAATCTTGAGAGTGCAGGTTCAGTTATTCTCTCAAATGAATGGTATGTCCAAACCTCACTGTCTGAAACATAGCTTCTTTTCCTTAAAGCTAACCCAGACTTAAGGCTTTTCCTGAAGAGTTATAACAGAACCCACACACACCATAAGAGACAAATACAGCATTACTTTTATATCCCACATATGCAGCTGAATCCAAGTCAAAATGCCATGAAAATTAAAGTAAAAATATACACAATCCAATAGTTATTGTACACTAACACTGAGTGTTAGGATCAATTCTAGACTTCCTTTATATCTAACATACAGCACCTTTGTTTCTTGACCTAGAAAACCATGTGTATGTTACAGCTAAATATATTTTCAACTTGTATGAGCCCTTTTCTTGGTTCTTAAACTAAATATTATTATTTCATCCAAGTTAAAATGCTCTTCAACTCCAGACATTGTGATGTCTTGAAATAATTTTTTTTTTTTATTTTTTTCAACAAGTTGGCTGTCTCCCACCTAGGCAGGGTGACCCAAAAAGAAAGAAAATCCCCAAAATGAAAATACTTTCATCATCATTCAACACTTTAACCACACTCATACATAAACACTGTTTTTGCAGAGGCGCCCAGATACACCAAATTAGAAGCATATATAAAGATACAATATAAAAAGTGACCTGAAATAATTTAATAAACTCCTTATAGAATATAATATCAGGGCCCCAATTATATATATACTGTCCTATTACACATACTATGCACTTGGTATCTGCAGACATGGGAAATCTGGAAAAACAGACAGGACGTGCAACTATGACCACCCTAGAAAATGCCATGCCCATATGACAACAGGAAAATGCAAACTCCCTTCCTGTAAGCTTTTTCACCCTGAAATGTGTACCTCTTCAGTACAGGAAAGACTGTGCTATAACTTAAATTGCCAGGCACACCATCTAAAGGGTACAAAAAGATACAAAACATCCAGGCCATGGGAAAACCTGGGTAGCCACAGCCACTCAAGAGGGAGAGGTTTTTTAGTGCCAGGAAGGAAAAAAAACTGGCAGGAAATGGCAGAAATCGTACACCAAATCCAGTCATTCCTGGAGTGGAACCACAGTCGATGGCCTCCACTCCAAACCAACAGATACAGATACTAATGCCGGAAAAAAAATCCCCCCCCCCCCCAGTACCAACAATACCACCAGTCCGATGACATTCTTATTTGCAAATATACAGGGTCTAAAGCCAGCAACAAACAACAAAATACCTTTCATCCGTGGACTGCTTGCAGAGGCAAAGGCAATGTTCGCGGCTTTCACTGAGACCCACATAAAGGATCACTTGGACAACGAAATATGGATCCCAGGTTACAACCTATACAGATGTGACAGAGTGAACAGGCAAAAGGGGGGGGGGGGGGGGGGGGGGGCGTTGGCCTGTACATTGCAGAGTCACTTGTTTGCACAGAACTGCTAAATGCCTCAAATGATGTAGTGGAAGTTTTAGCAGTAAAGGTCGAGAACCAAAACCTAGTCATTGTGGTAGTCTACAAGCCTCCGGATGCAACATCCCAGCAATTCCAGGAACAGCTGTTAAAAATTGACCACTGTCTGGAAAATCTTCCAGCTCCTGCACCCAACATCTTGCTCCTGGGGGATTTCAACTTAAGGCACCTAAAATGGAGGAATATAGCAAATAATATTGTTGCAGTAATAACACCAGGAGGCAGCTCTGATGAAAACTCACACTCACACGAGCTTTTAAATCTCTGCACAAAATTCAATGTAAACCAGCAAATAATAGAGCCTACTAGACTGGAGAATACACTAGACCTCATCTTCACTAACAATGATGATCTGATAAGAAATGTCACCATATCAAAAACAATATACTCAGATCACAACATAATTGAGGTTCAGACATGTATGCGTGGAGCCCCAGACCGACATAATGAGACTAGTCACGAGGGAGCGCATTCACCAAATTCAACTTCAGTAACAAAAACATAAAGTGGGACCAAGTAAACCAAGTCCTAACCGATATAAGCTGGGAAGATATACTAAGCAACACAGACCCCAACTTATGCCTAGAACAGATTAACTTGGTGGCACTCGATGTATGTACTAGGCTTATTCCTTGAAGAAAAAGGAGGAGTAGATGTAAAATAGAAAGAGATAGGCGCTCCCTTTACAGGCGACGGAAAAGAATAACAGAGCGGCTAAAAGAGGTCAATATATCTGAAATGCGTAGGGAGACACTGGTCAGAGAAATAGCAAGCATCGAACTCAAGCTAAAGGAATCTTATAGGAGTCAGGAATCGCAGGAAGAACTAAAAGCCATAAATGAAATCAAAAGAAACCCAAAGTATTTCTTCTCCTATGCCAAATCAAAGTCGAGAACAACGTCCAGTATTGGGCCCCTACTTAAACAAGATGGGTCCTACACAGATGACAGCAAGGAAATGAGTGAGCTACTCAAGTCCCAATATGACTCAGTTTTTAGCAAGTCGCTAACCAGACTGAGAGTCGAAGATAAAAATGAATTTTTTATGAGAGAGCCACAAAATTTGGTTAACACAAGCCTATCTGATGTTATCCTGACGCCAAATGACTTCGAACAGGCGATAAATGACATGCCCATGCACTCTGCCCCAGGGCCAGACTCATGGAACTCCGTGTTCGTCAAGAACTGCAAGAAGCCCCTATCACGAGCCTCTTCCATCCTATGGAGAGGGAGCATGGACACGGGGGTCGTCCCACAGTTACTAAAAACAACAGACATAGCCCCACTCCACAAAGGGGGCAGTAAAGCAACAGCAAAGAACTACAGACCGATAGCACTAACATCCCATATCATAAAAATCTTTGAAAGGGTCCTAAGAAGCAAGATCACCACCCATCTAGAAACCCATCAGTTACACAACCCAGGGCAACATGGGTTTAGAACAGGTCGCTCCTGTCTGTCTCAACTATTGGATCACTACGACAAGGTCCTAAATGCACTAGAAGATAAAAAGAATGCAGATGTAATATATACAGACTTTGCAAAAGCCTTCGACAAGTGTGACCATGGCGTAATAGCGCACAAAATGCGTGCTAAAGGAATAACAGGAAAAGTCAGTCGATGGATCTATAATTTCCTCACTAACAGAACACAGAGAGTAGTCGTCAACAGAGTAAAGTCCGAGGCAGCTACGGTGAAAAGCTCTGTTCCACAAGGCACAGTACTCGCTCCCATCTTGTTCCTCATCCTCATATCCGACATAGACAAGGATGTCAGCCACAGCACCGTGTCTTCCTTTGCAGATGACACCCGAATCTGCATGACAGTGTCTTCCATTGCAGACACTGCAAGGCTCCAGGGGGACATCAACCGAATCTTTCAGTGGGCTGCAGAAAACAATATGAAGTTCAACGATGAGAAATTTCAATTACTCAGATATGGTAAACACGAGGAAATTAAATCTTCATCAGAGTACAAAACAAATTCTGGCCACAAAATAGAGCGAAACACCAACGTCAAAGACCTGGGAGTGATCATGTCGGAGGATCTCACCTTCAAGGACCATAACATTGTATCAATCGCATCTGCTAGAAAAATGACAGGATGGATAATGAGAACCTTCAGAACTAGGGAGGCCAAGCCCATGATGACACTCTTTAGGTCACTTGTTCTACCTAGGCTGGAATATTGCTGCACACTAACAGCACCTTTCAAGGCAGGTGAAATTGCTGACCTAGAAAATGTACAGAGAACCTTCACGGCGCGCATAACGGAGATAAAACACCTCAATTACTGGGAGCGCTTGAGGTTCCTAAAACTGTATTCCCTGGAACGCAGGCGGGAGAGATACATGATTATATACACACCTGGAAAATCCTAGAGGGACTAGTACCGAACTTGCACATGAAAATCACTCATTACGAAAGCAAAAGACTTGGCAGACGATGCAACATCCCCCCAATGAAAAGCAGGGCTGTCACTAGCATGTTAAGAGACCATACAATAAGTGTCAGGGGCCCGAGACTGTTCAACTGCCTCCCAGCATACATAAGGGGGATTACCAACAGACTCCTGGCAGTCTTCAAGCTGGCACTGGACAAGCACCTAAAGTCGGTTCCTGACCAGCCGGGCTGTGGCTCGTACGTTGGTTTGCGTGCAGCCAGCAGCAGCAGCCTGGTTGATCAGGCTCTGATCCACCAGGAAGCCTGGTCACAGACTGGGCCATGGGGGCATTGACCCCCAGAACTCTCTCCAGGTAAACTCCAGGTAAACACATCTCTCCAAACTGCCAATATCCCAAACCCCTCCTTTAACCCTTTCAGGGTCCGTGCCGTAGATCTATGGCTTTACATTGAGGATCCAAATAGTAGATCTACACCATGAACTCAGCTCTATCTGATAAGCTGTGAGCAGTAAATTTGGGCCTAGATATGAGAGAATACATCCGTGTGGTATGTGTGCACCACAAAACAAATCCTGGACACAGTACATAATGAGAGAAAAAACTGAGACTGTAATTTTCCATTAAAACAGCAACTTTGCAGTGTTTTTACGTATGTTTTTTATAGTTGTATTTGCAATTTCTTGGTCTCATTTGATAGAATCTAAGATATATTACAGAAATAGAGATGATTTTGATTGGTTTCAGTATTGAAAATGGCTTTGAAACTGAGCTCAAAGTAGCGGAAATGCTAAATTTTTGTCGATGTTCAAGAGTAAACAAATGACCTCACACATTTAATACACGGCAGCTGGTGGGTCTAATATACGTTCACAAATATGCTGATATTATTTATATAATTATTACAATATTGCACGACAGTAAATCTATTTTTTGGTTTGAATAAAAATTCATTATGTGAATTAAAAGTCAAAATGGAATTCATTTGTAAAGCCTGAAAACATAACTAATGAACAGAGGAAATGTTAGTTTAGTGCCAGGAATGTCTGCATTGTTTATTCTGGACCCTATTTTGAAATTGGAATATTTTGAACTTTGCACTAAATTGGCCAAATTACCAATTTCCAATCACTTTATTTTGTAGTTGAAACAGCTGAGTTGGCAGTTTCTTGTGCTCAATCGAGAGAATAGCAGTAATGCTAGTGAAATAGCTAAGAATTTGATCGACCAGAATAAGGTAATTGGCCTAAAGTGAGAGTCAAAGTCGGCAAAATCGCTGATGTGTAAATATTGCTGACACATCAAAATTCACGAGAGCATAATTTCGTCAATTTTCCATCAAATTCCATACTTTTTGTTTTATTACCTTCAGAAAAAGATTCTCAACCATTTCACAAGAAAAAATAACAAGATTATTTTTTGAAAATTCTTGGACACTGGTGTGCACTTTGAAATTTGGCCTCTGGACCCTGAAAGGGTTAAAGTGCAGGCATTGTACTTCCCATTTCCAGAACTCAAGTCCGGCTATATAAAAATAACCAGTTTCCCTGAATCCCTTCACTAAATATTACCCTGCTCACACTCCAACAGATCGTCAGGTCCCAAAAACCATTCATCTCCATTCACTCCTATCTAACACGCTCATGCGTGCTTGCTGGAAGTCCAAGCCTCTCACCCACAAAACCTCCTTTACCCCCTCCCTCCAACCTTTTCGAGGACGACCCCTACCTCGCCTTCCTTCCCCTACAGATTTATACGCTCTCCATGTCATTCTACTTTGATCCATTCTCTCTAAATGGCCAAACCACCTCAACAGCCCCTCTTCAGCCCTCTGACTAATACTTTTATTAACTCCACACCTTCTCCTAATTTCCACACTTTGAATTCTCCGCATAATATTTACACCACACATTGTCCTTAGACAGGACATCTCCACTGCCTCCAACTACCTCCTTGCTGCAGCATTTACAACCCAAACTTCACACCCATATAAGAGTGTTGGTACCACTATACTTTTATACATTCCCTTCATTGCCTCCATTGATAATGTTTATAACTTAGTTATTATTATATAGAGCATATACAGTACTAAATATAGTCTTAGTTCTGCTGCCCCAAACAATACACAATTATCATTAGTGTTATTACTTTTAAAACTACATTATTATCATAATAATTGCTAGTGTTAATTGTACCTGAAATGCTATATATTATTATGGGCTTTACAGAGCATATGACTCTTTCCTTAAATAAATACAATATAACTTATGGTACTATCTAAAGAAGCTTGTGTTTTGATATAAATGTCTTAAACACTAATCAATAAAAAGGTAAATCCCACATGGATGGAAAATAAAACACATAGTGGAAAGAATGTTTAGATTTTATCCTCAGAGACCCTCTTTAGCAGACAGTCTCAAACCTGCTGATGACACTGATTGCGGCAGACATATGTATACAGATCTTTTCAACATGGTGTTTTATTTTAGTAAAACTTTACATGTTTATAATCATGTGTTATAAACAGTAGCCAGCTGCATTCACTTGGATAGAAGGACACCATATTGCACAAAATATTCCACATTTTTGGGATTTTTATCTGCATCAAGTTCCTGCAGAGGTTCAGAGGAACATGTGGAATATCAAAAAGTTTTATATTTTGTGTTTTATGGATGTGAAAAGTGGGTTATAGTAAGCGTGTATGCACCTGGAGAAGAGAGAAGTGTAGAGGAGAGAGAGAGATTCTGGGAAATGTTGAGTGAATGCATGGGGAGTTTTGAATCAAGTGTGAGAGTAATGGTGGTTGGGGATTTCAATGCTAAAGTGGGTAAAAATGTTATGGAGGGAGTAGTAGGTAAATTTGGGGTGCCAGGGGTAAATGTAAATGGGAGCCTTTAATTGAGCTATGTGTAGAAAGAAATTTGGTAATAAGTAATACATATTTTATGAATAAGAGGATAAATAAATATACAAGGTATGATGTAGCACGTAATGAAAGTAGTTTGTTTAGATTATGTATTGGTGGATAAAAGGTTGATGGGTAGGCTCCAGGATGTACATGTTTATAGAGGGGCAACTGATATATCGGATCATTATTTAGTTGTAGCTACAGTTAGAGTAAGAGGTAGATGGGAAAAGAGGAAGGTGGCAACAACAAGTAAGAGGGAGGTGAAAGTGTATAAACTAAGGGAGGAGGAAGTTCGGGTGAGATATAAGCGACTATTGGCAGAAAGGTGGGCTAGTGCAAAGATGAGTAGTGGGGGGTTGAAGAGGGTTGGAAAAGTTTTATAAATGCAGTATTAGAATGTGGGGCAGAAGTTTGTGGTTATAGGAGGGTGGGGGCAGGAGGAAAGAGGAGTGACTGGTGGAATGATGAAGTAAAGGGTGTGATAAAAGAGAAAAAGGTAGCTTATGAGAGGTTTTTACAAAGCAGAAGTGTTATAAGAAGAGCAGAGTATATGGAGAGTAAAAGAAAGGTGAAGAGAGTGGTGAGAGAGTGCAAAAGGAGAGCAGATGATAGAGTGGGAGAGGCACTGTCAAGAAGTTTTAATGAAAATAAGAAAAATTTTTGGAGTTAAACAAGTTAAGAAAGCCTAGGGAAAGTATGGATTTGTCAGTTAAAAACAGAGTAGGGGAATTAGTAGATGGGGAAAGGGAGGTATTAGGTAGATGGCGAGAATATTTTGAGGAACTTTTAAATGTTGAGGAAGAAAGGGAGGCGGTAATTTCATGCACTGGCCAGGGAGGTATACCATCTTTTAGGAGTGAAGAAGAGCAGAATGTAAGTGTGGTGGAGATACGTGAGGCATTACGTAGAATGAAAGGGGGTAAAGCAGCTGGAACTGATGGGATCATGACAGAAATGTTAAAAGCAGGGGGGGATATAGTGTTGGAGTGGTTGGTACTTTTGTTTAATAAATGTATGAAAGAGGGGAAGGTACCTAGGGATTGGCGGAGAGCATGTATAGTCCCTTTATATAAAGGGAAAGGGGACAAAAGAGATTGTAAAAATTATAGAGGAATAAGTTTACTGAGTATACCAGGAAAAGTATACGGTAGGGTTATAATTGAAAGAATTAGAGGTAAGACAGAATGTAGGATTGCGGATGAGCAGGGAGGCTTCAGAGTGGGTAGGGGATGTGTAAATCAAGTGTTTACATTGAAGCATATATGTGAACAGTATTTAGATAAAGGTAGGGAAGTTTTTATTGCATTTATGGATTTAGAAAAGGCATATGATAGAGTGGATAGAGGAGCAATGTGGCAGATGTTGCAAGTATATGGAATAGGTGGTAAGTTACTAAATGCTGTAAAGAGTTTTTATGAGGATAGTGAGGCTCAGGTTAGGGTGTGTAGAAGAGAGG
The DNA here is from genome assembly GCF_038502225.1 of Cherax quadricarinatus. Lineage (NCBI taxonomy): Eukaryota > Metazoa > Arthropoda > Malacostraca > Decapoda > Parastacidae > Cherax > Cherax quadricarinatus. The sequence goes on along the minus strand of NC_091310.1, from coordinate 39,428,566 downwards.
GAAAATACTTCCCGGTAAAAGTAGGTCTTAGACAGGGATGTGTAATGTCACCATGGTTGTTTAATATATTTATAGATGGGGTTGTAAAAGAAGTAAATGCTAGGGTGTTCGGGAGAGTGGTGGGGTTAAATTATGGGGAATCAAATTCAAAATGGGAATTGACACAGTTACCTTTTGCTGATGATACCGTGCTTATGGGAGATTCTAAAGAAAAATTGCAAAGGTTAGTGGATGAGTTTGAGAATGTGTGTAAAGGTAGAAAGTTGAAAGTGAACATAGAAAAGAGTAAGGTGATGAGGGTATCAAATGATTTAGATAAAGAAAAATTGGATATCAAATTGGGGAGGAGGAGTATGGAAGAAGTGAATGTTTTCAGATACATTGGACCCCCGCATACCATTGGCATCACATAACGTTTAATCTGCATACCGCTCGCTTTTATCGCAAAAATTTTGCCTCGCATACCGCTCAAAAACCCGCTCACCGCTGTTCGTCCGAGACGCGTCCAATGTGCGCCCTTAGCCAGCCTCACATGTGCCGCCGGTGGCATTGTTTACCAGCCAGCCTCCGCGGTAACATCCAAGCATACAATCGGAACATTTCGTATTATTACAGTGTTTTTGGTGATTTTGTCTGCAAAATAAGTGACCATGGGCCCCAAGAAAGCTTCTAGTGCCAACCCTACAGCAATAAGGGTGAGAATTACTATAGAGATGAAGAAAAAGATCATTGATAAGTATGAAAGTGGAGTGCGTGTCTCCGAGCTGGCCAGGTTGTATAATAAACCCCAATCAACCATCGCTACTATTGGTGGTACAGCTGCTGCTGCTGCTGTACCACCGTCAGCTGCTGCTGCTGCTGCACTGCCAGCTGCTGCTGCTGCTGTAGCACCGTCAGCTGCTGCTGCTGCTGCACTGCCAGCTGCTGCTGCTGCTGTAGCACCGTCAGCTGCTGCTGCTGCTGTACCACCGTCAGCTGCTGCTGCTGCTGTAGTACCGTCTGCTGCTGCTGTATCATTGTCTGCTGCTGCTGTAGCACTGTCAGCTGCTGCTGCTGTTGTACCACCGTCAGCTGCTGCTGCTGCTGCTGTAGTACCGTCTGCTGCTGCTGTAGTACTGTCTGCTGCTGCTGTAGCATCGTCTGCTGCTGCTGTAGCACTGTCAGCTGCTGCTGCTGTTGTACCACCGTCAGCTGCTGCTGCTGCTGCTGTAGCACCGTTGTTGGTGTGGCTTATTGAGAATACCAAGAAACAATTAACCCCAGAGGATTTTCCACCCAGGATAACCCAAAAAAGTCAGTGTCATCGAAGACTGTCTAACTTATTTCCATTGGGGTCCTTAATCTTGTCTCCCAGGATGCAACCCACACCAGTCGCTAACACCCAGGTGAACAGGAAAAAATGCCTGGAACTAGTGCTCATATTGGTGAATTTAAAGCCAGCAAAGGTTGGTTTGAGAGATATAAGAATCGTAGTGGCATACACAGTGTGATAAGGCCTGTTCTGGAAGAAAATGCCAAACAGGACCTACAGTACTCAGGAGGAAAAGGCACTCCCAGGACACAGTGTCTCATCAGTCATTGCTGCATCTTCAATAAAGGTAAGTGTCATGTATTCTTCATTTAGTAGAGTAGTACATGCACAATATATATTGTGCATGTACTACTCTACTATTGTGCATGTATCCTTCTCTTTGTGTGTAGGAAAATGTATATTTCATGTGGTAAAAATTTTTTTTTCATACTTTTGGGTGTCTTGCACGGATTAATTTGATTTCCATTATTTCTTATGGGGAAAATTCATTCGCATACCAATCATTTCAGATAACAATGAGCCCTCTTGCACGGATTAAAATCGCTATGCGGGGGTCCACTGTACTTGGGAGTTGACGTGTTGGCGGATGGATTTATGAAGGATGAGGTTAATCATAGAATTGATGAGGGAAAAAAGGTGAGTGGTGCGTTGAGGTATATGTGGAGTCAAAAAACGTTATCTATTGAGGCAAAGAAGGGAATGTATGAAAGTATAGTAGTACCAACACTCTTATATGGGTGTGAAGCTTGGGTGGTAAATGCAGCAGCGAGGAGACGGTTGGAGGCAGTGGAGATGTCCTGTCTAAGGGCAATATGTGGTGTAAATATTATGCAGAAAATTCGGAGTGTGGAAATTAGGAGAAGGTGTGGAGTTAATAAAAGCATTAGTCAGAGGGCAGAAGAGGGGTTGTTGAGGTGGTTTGGTCATTTAGAGAGAATGGATCAAAGTAGAATGACATGGAAAGCATATAAATCTATAGGGGAAGGAAGGAGGGTAGGGGTCGTCCTCGAAAGGGTTGGAAAGACGGGGTAAAGGAGGTTTTGGGGGCGAGGGGCTTGGACTTCCAGCAAGCGTGCGTGAGCGTGTTAGATAGGAGTGAATGGAGACGAATGATACTTGGGACCTGACGATCTGTTGGAGTGTGAGCAGGGTAATATTTAGTGAAGGGATTCAGGGAAACCGGTTATTTTCATATAGTCGGACTTGAGTCCTGGAAATGGGAAGTACAATGCCTGCACTTTAAAGGAGGGGTTTGGGATATTGGCAGTTTGGAGGGATATGTTGTGTATCTTTATACGTATATGCTTCTAAACTGTTGTATTCTGAGCACCTCTGCAAAAACAGTGATAATGTGTGAGTGTGGTGAAAGTGTTGAATGATGATGAAGGTATTTTCTTTTTGGGGATTTTCTTTCTTTTTTGGGTCACCCTGCCTCGGTGGGAGACGGCCGACTTGTTGAAAAAAAAAAAAAAAAATTCTGTTTTTATGAAGTGTCTTAGTTCTGCATCAGCATTACAGTCTAGCATTTTGTAGACACAGTAAACAATAATGAGGAGGTATGGCATTCAGTATATCATTGTTATAAAGGAGAAAGAGAAGAGATCCTAGGATGTTACTATTTTGGACACCAGATTTAATTGGTTGGATAGTTGAAGAAATACTGTTAATTACATCATGCTGTTGGTTGTTAGCTAAGTAGGATTGGAAGTACTGTAGCTGTACATGTGCTCTGAGTCTGTAGTACTAATTAGATTTGCAAAGAATATTTTTTTTTTTATTATCACACCGGCCGATTCCCACCAAGGCAGGGTGGCCCGAAAAAGAAAAACTTTCACCATCATTCACTCCATCACTGTCTTGCCAGAAGGGTGCTTTACACTACAGTTTTTAAACTGCAACATTAACACCCCTCCTTCAGAGTGCAGGCACTGTACTTCCCATCTCCAGGACTCAAGTCTGGCCTGCCGGTTTCCCTGAATCCCTTCATAAATGTTACTTTGCTCACACTCCAACAGCACGTCAAGTATTAAAAACCATTTGTCTCCATTCACTCCTATCAAACACGCTCACGCATGCCTGCTGGAAGTCCAAGAAATATTGTGGTCGACAATATCAAAAGCCTTATGCAAATCAATAAAAAGTTCAGTAACAAAACAAAAACAAAAATGTATTTCTTTGCAAAAGTTGCAATATATTGCAACAGTTTCCATTTCATAATTTGATTGGTACAAAGACAGTCACTATCATGCTGAGGCATTTTGGGCAGGCTTAACCTAATACTTAGACTACTTCAGTCTAGACAACTTCAAATAGGATACTCACTTCTTGCAATTGCTGCATTACTGCATTAACTGTATCTAAATTTTTTATAATCTCGTCATTGCATTCTTTGGGTCTGAATCTAAATTGGCAAGGATTAAGCATATTATGTTTGGTCAAGAACAAGCAAAGGTGTTTGCAGATGACTTTCTCAAATGTTTTTGATAGTATTGGTAGGTTAGATATTGATCTTCAGGTGTTAACATTGGTTTGATCATCACTGTTACAGATTGGTGTTATAGACTGTATTCTTATGTCACACTTTTCTTTCTCTATGGTATTTATAGGCATTCTCTGTAACAGACACAGAATTTCATCATGTATTTATTTTGTATGTAATTATGTTATATACATACATATAATGGGCAGCTGAGATCCCGTATATTTACTTGGATATTAATAATCAGCCTCTGAGTTACATTTTTTGGTTGAAAAACTAGTTTTAAGGTACAGTATTTCAAATGGTTAACTCTTTTTATACAGTCGAGTATCAGTAACCCAGATTGTTTGGGGCCAAGCCTTGTCTGCACTACTGATCACTCCAGACAACTGCTCATCACCAATATATAATGTATATAGCAGCATCACAGCACATTGTAAGTTTACAGACTTAAACAAATATATAACATAAGCAAAACAGTATTAAAGTTCCGTTCATTTAATTTACATTACAAGTAGCCTTGTTTGTTTCTGCTTTCAAAATATAACATTCTAAGAATAGACACTGTTTAGTTCAGATATAGTCAAACTCAAATACAGTATTAATATTTATTTCTAAAAATAATCACAGACATAGGTATGGGATATTGTAAGTATAAAGCATTTTGAGCACAACTTAATTGAACACTCAGTTACATTGTATATTTAATAAATTCAAGGTACTATATAAGGCAAATCAACTTCTTCAGTATATGAACAAAATGAAAATTTTAAATTCAGAACAAAACAATATTTGCAGAGGTGTTGCAAATGACATGATGGGGGAAGCAAAAGTGGAAGCAGGTCACCACTACTGTTTCATTATTATACTAGTATATTACTAATGCTAGTTTTCAACAAATATTCAGAACAGATAATTGGATTACCGATGCTCGATTCAAAATGTAGTGGGTTTATAGTATGTAATTTCGTAAAGTACTGTACAGTGTTAATGAGAGAGGTACAGTATATCAGTTTTGATTATTTAGTCACAATATAGTATGGCAATTCACATACCTTGTTGTGATTACATGTACTTTTTCTAAGTTTACTTCTCATACATAATCTTACTTGATTTTTATGATTGATAAAAATGCTGTAGTAAAGTATTGTACCTTAATGCAATACTTTGATAGTCTTCGTGAAGTTTTCGAGTACAGAGCATTTCAGTGTCATGCAGAGGCTCCTTCCCTCAAGGTCTGTGATAGTGGCACAGAAAGTTATATGTAATTGGGTGCAAGATTGCAATTAAACCTTGAAAAATTATGTATTACTGGCATTGCTGAAATATTATATAATACCTGGAGTAAAAGCTGTCGATAAAATCGTGGGCAGTGCTTGGCAGGCGACCGTCAGTCAGCCTGGCTAAGCTTCCCTGTTCTCTCGCAGCCGCCACGGGGTGCAGGGAAAGAGGAGGGTGGAAAGACCTTGGGCACCACTACCCCGCAGCCGCAGGTAAACTAGGCTCTTCGCACAGCCAAGGGGCAAGATGGGACACTCATAGTGGCTGCATGCACACAAGTTCAAAGTTTTGTAATTTGTAAAATTACGGCCATGGCTAGTATTGAATGTGGCAACCTTGCCACATTTTTTGAGAGCTATTATACAAAATTTAGTATTACACAAAATATTCCAAGGACTGAAGTCAGATTTTAAGTGTTAGTCTACAGCACATATTAAAACAAGCCAGAAAAATGTCAAGATACACTTGCCAGGTTGTAGTGAAGATTATCATTGTTAATGAATGACAGTAATATTGCAAAAAACAGACCTGAAATATTCTGGAATTTGGTATGATTCATCAAGAAGCATTGGTTTTTATTTTTTCACAAATACTCGCTGAAAATACTTTTCTTTTTACATACGTGATAACTGTAATGCATCCATTCCTTTTTCTGAGCTGCATTTTTCTAAATAGTCTTGACCCACATTGTACACAGTGTTAAAACATTTAAAACATGCTAATTCTGAGACTATAACAGACTACCCATCTTGCCCCTATCAAACCAACTCAGACCAAATGCTCGTTTACGCCTGCTGCTGCACTAGTGACGTGACCCTCCAGCTTGGCAGCACTGGACGTGTTGGTAAACTTTACAGCAACAATGTTCATTAAGTTTGGTGGTACTATAAACTAGTCTATTATATATTGCTGGATATAAACAGTAAGGCCTTGTGTAATGACACAGATAAGTGCTATAATCACTGGAAATTTAAAAGCATTTTTGCCACATCAGATTTTTCCCACTAATACTAGAGCTGAGCCAGGAGCTTAGTCTTGACCCTTCCAAATGTAACTCTGTGAGTACAGGGTAGGTTTAGTGCATCATTTTTTATTATAATAATAATATGAGTACAGGGTAAAAAATGAATATAAGCCTACTCTTGTAACTACAAACACTATTGATGGATGGGAGGCTGGAACTGTGGCCCTGAGAGTGGCAGGTTAAGCACTTTACTGCTGAGCTGTGGGGCTTCTAATAGGAAAGATCCGGAAACAGAACTTCTGGTCAGAAGCGCATTTACTTTTATACTCTGAGTATAAAAGTGAATGCACTTTTATACTCAAAGAAAAGCAAGGTAGTATAATAAAGACATGCAGAGGTAACCAAGATCATTACCAGGCCATTGTCACTGGCTAGCCAGCAATTGCCACTTAAAATGGCGATCAACATCTTCCAAGCTCAATTTCATGGCAACAACCATTTGCAACCTCAACCCCACACTTGTAAACACATCAAAATGCTATCACATACTTGAAACACAAAGTAACAAATATTTTCTTAAAAGACCAAACCCAAAGTGATCAGGTTACTTATTTTTTTTGTATACTTTTCTACTTATTTACCTACACTTCCTTTTTTACCCCTCTATATCATACCCCAAACCTCTCTCTCCTTTTTTTATGAGTCAGCAATTAATTTCTGGCTTCCTCTCTCCCTTTAAAACAAAATCATTTCTGTATCATCTTTATCAACATAGAAATATATTCCTACCCTTCCTTACTTGCAGGAGTGAAGCGATGAAAAGTTTTGTTTCCTACTATGTTGTGTGTTCACTGTGGTCACTACTATTGCTAGGAAGTCTCAGTTTCACTGTTTTCTTTTATTCACCTTCCCAGCAAGCATACTAGACTGTGTGCTACTTTAAACACTCAACGTTAGTCATATAGTGTATCGTATAGAAATACCTTCCCATGTGGAGCAGTTGTTAAATAATAGATCATAGTACTTATAACAGTGTTGTACTCCATAACAAGGCCTTACTGTATTCCCTGCATTCCTCACCAAATTATATGTACATGACCACCAATCTTCATGAAATTTCAGAGACTTGCCCATCTGTACTCTTAGTGAATGTGAATTCACTATTATAATTGGGATTAAATATATATTATCTGCAAACTAAAATATACTGTAAATGATGTAATGAATTTTCTATGTCTATAGAAAAATTCTTTGTACTGTATTTGTCTTTTGGCTTACGTCCCTTTCTACTTTTTCAAATATAGTGCAGAAAGATAATATTTTACATGCCTTTGATAGTTGGAGAATGTTTTTCACATTATCTCCATCCTTCAAGTGCTATAATATGTCACGAAGCATTATTATTTAGCAAGAATAAAATCTATTAATAATTATTCTATAAAAGTAAAGAAGGGACAAGTCCAAATTTTTAGAAATGGAATTCATAATAATGGCAACATGTATTTCATAAATACCTATCAAAATTTAGTGCTATACTTTTTAAATACCTGCAATATAAAGTGGTCTCTGCTGCTGGAAGAGTTTACATCACGGTCACATTGAAGATACTCACACGAATGTGTATTTTGATATGATGATCGAAGTTTTGGGCATAAATTCGTAGGACGTCTTTTGGGTTGAGTAACATTCATTGTGTGAATGATACTGATCAAAAATTGGCTTCATTTTACAGTAGAAATAGCTAATCAGGAAGCATGTATGTCATCCTCACTTAAAAAAAATAATATGGTTTCTAAGGCTAATTAAAATTTCAGCATAAATGAACCACTCTCAGAGTAATGCTAGAAAGAGAGATGTTTTTGGCCCCTGATTGGCTAGTTCGTGCTGGTAAATAGGAGAGCCAATTAATGACTGAAGAAAAAAAGTATTACTCTAACCTAAGTGACTTCTGGGAATTGGAGCCACACTCTGCATTTCTCTTAATTCTTTCTAGTGTGGTAGTTGCCATGTTCCACCTAGGGGCAAGTGAGAAATGGCCCACCATACTGCCTGGTTTTTTCATTGCTTATTTTTTGGTTAGGCTTATGGTAACCTGATGAAATACAGTATAATCTAAGTTTGCACTTTTTTATATTTTTTATGATTTTATCTTAATATATATTTCATATATTTTCACTGATATTAAGTTGTTTGATCAAAACACTGTTGTTAGCATGTGATATTGTACAACCTGCATGGGTTTTAAAGCACGATGGCTAGTTAGGCCATTCTTCATTAATGTTTGTGTTGGTCTTTCATAATGACGTTATCTCACATGAAAAAGATTGAGCGAGTGTTCATAAGCTAGTATTGTAATGCTTATATTATAGTAGAGTGTAATGTTGAGTGCATCATAATAGCTTAGGTGTTATAAATCTTACATACTAATGTTGAAATAAATTATGAATGATAGGATGCAGTTAAAAAGATTTAACTAGTGGTTTACTAAATGCTCTGTAACTGAACTTGTACTATTGCATGTGTTATCAATAGAAATTATTATTATTATATTCACAAAAAAAAGCATTAAACCTGTATGGGTCATTCAGCACTACTGTACTTATACTGTATATATATAAAGCTTTATAAATCAATGTAGCAGAACCCATAAACTCAGCATTTTACAGTTCTGTAATTAAAGATTTATGAATATTCTTCTTGGAGCCTTGATTATGTACAGGATGTACTGTACTGATGTTGCCAGGAAATTATTGTAAAGTGAAATTTGAACATATTCAACCAGTATAATTTTAGGGTGACTATTTAGCTGAAAAGTTAAACAGTGTATGTCAATTTAGTTTCAATATTGCAATATCTTTCAAGTGATATACGAGATAACAATTTATTTTGATTGTTACAAGGTATCTGTGATATAAGTAGAGATTGTAGTATCACGACTTCACACTATCAGATTCACAATCATGACTTCACACTATCAAATTCACAATAAAAAATTCCACATCTTAAATGGAGCCTACCACAGTGTGGTTAACTGCTTCTGATTCATATATGTAATGGATGGAACAATGGTTATCATTAGGACCTGGGAGCCCTCAGTATCTTTGAGTTCAGATTCAACAAGTACACTACTGTACTTTACAATTTCACTTTTTAGTTTCATGTGATTCAACCCATTGCCCAAATGCACTTGGGCCTAGTTATAAGGGCATATCATTGCATCTGAGGTTGTAAGGCAACACAGGTGTACACTACAATTAGGCAAATTTGACGAAGTCTCCAGCCCTCTTTATTTGTGTGTACCAACCCATATCTTGCTTGGGAGGCAAATTCTTGTCCAGTGAGTCACTGATTCACCATAATACAAAAGTAATAAACACTATTTCAAGTGATCTAGTCCATTGCTTGAATGTATTTAGGTATATTTATATTACTGTTTCATTGCATACTAGTTTGTACGGCAAAATAAATGATCAGTACAATTACTGTGGGGTGAACTCTGTTGGTCACCAAGCTTCTTATTGAGTTTACCTAACAGTTTACCTTACAACGTGGATGCAGTAAAATAACCATACGTATAATTGAGCTACATGCATCCAGCAGTGGGTTGAAGATTTTGAAATAAGTGTTCATTGCCTTTTTTTTTTGTAATGTGGTAGCACAGTGGCAAGGTCTCTGAATGTTATTCACCCAATGGGAGTTCATCTCCCAGGTAAGGTGTGGGTTGTTTTATGCACATATTAAATAATATGTAAGTGTAATGTCACATATGTAAATCACTTGAAAAACAATATTTTAAAAATGGTCAAGAAATAAAACTTAATTAAAAAATTGCATAACTGAAGTCTTATTATACAATTTTGTTTTACAATAATTACTTTATTTTTAAATATTCCAACTGTTTTAAAATACTGTATAGATTTACAGTAGTTTTTTTTCTTTATACGGGAGATTTTGCTTGAAATTAAATCTCTGTAAGTTTGAAAAAGGTTCTTAAAAGTAGTAGATGGAATTTTCACAAACTTAAAACTGTATTATTTAATAAAAAATTATTCTGATAATTTATTTTTATTATAAACAGAGAACTGTCATTTTATACAATCAAAGAATAATTTTTGTGTAAAGTTTTAGAAGTGGTTTTATAAAATTAGGAAATGGCAACTTTCTATATGTTTTTTGATAAATCAACTTAAAAATATTGTAAAAAAATTTAGGTAATACCTTTCCTTTTACCAGTCTTGGATTTCCCTGCTGTTTTTGGCTGAATATGTCTCATTCCACCCTCTGCTCTCTTTCTCTTGATTCCTATTTTCTAATGCTTGGCCAGCTCTCAGCCAGGTAACATTTCTCCTTGTTCACTCCTCTACATAGGCAACACAGAGGCTAACAACAAATTTTCAGGCACCTGGTAAACCTGTACATGCATTGTGATGATAGAACAATTTGCCTGGATTGCAAAACAACCATGTGAGATAATTCCCATCCAGAGGAGGGTATTGAGAAAGAGTTATTATTACAAGGCTGAAAAGAAATACACTGTAGTTCTTCCAGTCATTGCAGCTAGTTTTGAAAGGATTGTTCACCAAAACACAATCATATCCCTATCCCCCACATCCTCTATTGATAATACAGATTCAGGAGGGCAAAAATATCCTTTGTTTTTTTTTCCCATGACTTTCTTTCAACTTTCTGTGTTCACTGCCTATGGCAGATCAACATGTGAATGATTATGTTTGAGATTTTTGCTTGAGATGATGCATATGGTAGGTGTTCATATGAATTTTTGTTAATATGAATGGGTAAGCATGGCAGTGATCAGGATCTTCTTGCCTAACAGGGCATTAACTTTGAACTACCTCTAGTTCTGGATGTTGGGTTTTGTTTAGGACCTAAACTATGAGATCTTTTGCATGCACATCCTGAATGAGTAGTCTCTGGAGTAGTTCAATTTTTGAGCACCTAGCAAAACAGGTTATGCATTTCCTGTCTCAGTGCTATGATAATTTGTAATCTTATCCATTTTGCAGCTGCCTCCACTGTGATTTTTAAGTATTGTTGGAAGTATTCCTAAGTACTCTACACATAGTTTATCAGAACTCATACACAGATTACATTTTGAAGTATGAATAAATGTTTGATTAGGTCCAGCTGTTTGTGAACCAGCTGGATACAGCCATAAAAAATTGAGAATCAGAACGAGAACAGAGGATAGGAGACATACTGAGTTAAAAGTGACAAAGAATTCCCAGTCCAGTAAAGGAAGAGATGTTACCTAAGATGTTAAATTTCTGAGTAGCTTGAGAGTACCGTATGAAAATACCAATAATAAGATAGGTAAATGGACGCATGCAACATTTTTGATACCTTATTCTTGGCTGTTTTTTGCAAACACTAAGGCTTGACCAAGCTCCTTGTAAGCAAAATGTAGCCTACACTAAAGCATCCAAATTGTTGCATGTATCTATTTATCTAATCCTAAGTGATTTACTGAATTCAACACAGAAATTAATTTTTCATACTTAAAAATATATTTTAGTCAGAGAAAAGATACAGTTGTCATACAATTGGAAAATTGCCATTTTTATGATGTAGCTGGAAAATGACAATTGTATAAAATCAAATACTAATTATTTTTCATATATTCCAAGAATGGCTTTGTTATTCTGAGATTGTTTGTTCTTCTGTCCCAGAATAGCAGCAAATGTACTGGTTTGATGTTTAACTCAATTAGCAGCACCTTCATTTAATGCTGGATAATATTAAATGTAGTTAACAAAAAGCTTGATACATTTCATGACTTACTCATTAACTTTGGTTACTTATATTTATGCATATAAAAGTAAATATTTTCAATATTTTTTTTTTTTAGTTTTCATGCTTGGTTGTCTATCTCCTCTGTAATATTTTATTTGCAAGTAATTAAGTCGATTTTGCATCTTTTACTAATATTTTAGTGTTGTTTATTCTACCCCATCCTGCTGTGACCTCATATTCGACTTCCTGTGAACTCACTTGGACAACTGCTAGACGAAGGAGTCAATGACATTAGAAATCAACGAGAATGCCATTGTGTGGCCAGGAAATACAACCATCAAGCCCCAAGGTTACATGATTCCTACCAGGCTTAAGGTTAGTACTATAAGCAAACACTCAATAAAACAAAACAATACAAATTTTATTTAAAAAATCATTACTTTATAATTGTTACAAAATTAGCAGACATTTATTTTCATCACTAGTGACATTAGCAAGTTTGCCAGTGTTATTAAAGAAAGACTTAGGAATTCTGATTAGCAGTAATTTAAAGCAAAGACAACTGTGCATAAATCTGCACTCTCTTGAAAGGCGTAGAATTAGGGGGATATGATCGAGGTGTATAAATAGAAAATAGGAATAAATAAAGGGGATGTAAATAGCGTGCTGAAAATTTCCAGCCAAGACAGGACTCGCAGCAATGGTTTCAAGTTGGAAAAATTCAGATTCAGGAAGGATATAGGAAAGCACTGGTTTGGTAATAGAGTTGTGGATGAGTGGAACAAACTCCCAAGTGCAGTTATTCAGGCTAAAACATTGTGTAGTTTTAAAAATAGGTTAGATAAATACATGAGTGGGTGTGGATGGGTGTGAGTTGGACCTGACTAGCTTGTGCTGCTGGGTCTGGTGCAGTGCTCCATCCTTGAGTGGAGATGACCAGTCTGGGTGGGTCATTTGGCTAATCTGGGGGGGGGGGGGATCATTGGTCTAATATGGGGGAGACATGGACCTGCTCCACATGGGTCAGTAGGCCTGTTGCAGTGTTCTTTCTTTCTTATGTTCTTATGTTCTTAAATGTTTGCAATAAATCTAATGGAATTCTTGGCTTCATATCATGAAGTATAAATAGGAATTCTTAAGTTATACTTCAATTTTATATATCCTGGTAAGGCCTCGTTTAGATTATGCTGCACAGTTCTGGCCACCATATTACAGAATGGACATAAATGCATTGGAAAACATACAGAGATGGATGACAAAGTTCATTCTATGTACAGTAGACCGTCATTTATCACGAGGTTATTTGGCACAATTTGAGTATAGCATGACTGAAGAATTGCAACACATTTTTATGTAGCACGTTGTATGGTCAATTTAACACGATTTGCGGGAGGGGAAAAAATTTTGAGCGTGCGGTCGCCTGGTCGCCCGCGGTGGGTTATACCATTGAGTCAATGGGGGAGGCCTACTGCCATCCCCCTGCCACCCACACCCACCCCCACCACGCTCCTAGCCTCCAGTTTGGTTCATACGCGTGCAGGCGAAGATACTCGGGAACCTAGCTGTGTTTGTTTACAAAAATATTTTCTTATTTTCATTGCCATTTGTTAATTCTGCCAAGCAATCATGGCACCCAGTAAGCATACAGTTGTTGCCGAAAGTGACAAGAAAAGGTTTAAGCGTTCAAGTCTAGGAATTGCAAAGAAAATTGAGATATTAGACAAGCTTAAGAGTGGATCATGTGTGGTGGATATAGTGAGGGCCTGTGGCCTTAGTGAGGCGTCGGTTCATGCAATTAAAAAGAATGAGGCGAATATACGAGCTTGTGTAATGAATAACACAAAATGTCATCTCATGAAAAGAATGACACGTAGGTCCCAGCAAGTAAATAAAACAGAAAACTTGTTGCTTGAGTGGATTGAACAAAAGACAAAAAAAGGTACACCACATAATAAGTTAAATAATATTAAGTTTTCTGGTGAAAGTGCTTCGGCTGATCATACAGCAGCAAGTAATTTTCCTGCTGAATTGCAGGAAATTATTTCTGAGGGTAGCTATGAGCCACATCAAGTGTTTAATGCTGACAAGACAAGTGTTTTTTGGAAAAAAATGCCAACACAAACTTATATCAGTCAGCAAGAGAAGAGTGCACCGGGCTTCAAGGCACCAAAGGACTGCTTCACCTTGCTCCTTTGCGGTAATGCATCAGGTGATTTCAAGTGTAAGCCCATGGTTATTTACCACTCTAAGAATCCTCGTGCTTTGAAAGGTGTAGATAAAAACACCTTACCAGTAATTTGGAGGTCAAATCAGTCAGCATGGATGACAGAGGAAATATTTATTGACTGGTTTAACCCTTTGACTGTTTTCGACGTATAAATACGTCTTACGAGCCAATGTTTCTGACGTATATATACTCAATAATTCTAGCGGCTTCAAATCAAGCGGGAGAAAGCTGGTAGGCCCACATGTGAGAGAATGGGTCTGTGTGGTCAGTGTGCACCACATAAAAAAAATCCTGCAGCACACATTGCGTAGTGAGAAAAAAAAAAACTCTGATCGTTTTTTTGGAATAAAACGCCGACTTTGAGGTGTATTTTCGTATAGTATTTATCGTTGTATTCGCGTTTTCATGGTCTTAGGTGATAAAATGGAAAACATATTACAGAAATAGAGATGATTTTCATTACTTTGACGATGAAAACGACCTTGAAACTGAGCTCAAAGAAGCGGAAATGTTCGATTTTTACCAATGTTCAGGAGTAAATAAATCACACCACACGTCCAATACACGTCAACTGGGGAGTCTAATATTCTTTCACTAGTGCACTGATATTATTTATACCATTTTTACAATAATGCAGTAGTCTGCATAACAGTAAATTTTGTATTTTTTTGTATGAATAAAAAATCAAAATAGAAAGCAATAATAATATAAGAGGGGCCTAGAGATGTGACTAATGAACAGAGCATATGTTATTTTAGTGCCACGAATGTCTACCTTGTTTATTCTGGACCCTATTTTGAAATTGGCATCTTTTTTAGTTTGCATGAAATTGGCCAAATTGCCAATTTCTGACCACCATATTGGGTAGTCCAAATTAGTAAATGGGAGGTTTCTTGTACTCAACTGATAGATAAAATGGAGTTCTAAAGAAATAGCTATGAGTTTGGTCAACTGGAACAATGGAATTGGCTGACAATAGGGCTCAAAGTCGGCGAAATCGCCGATACGCATATGTCGCCGAGACTGCTAACTTCGCGGGAGCATAATTCCATGAGTTTTCGACCAAATTTTGAACTTTTGGTGTCATTACCATCGGGAAAAGATTCTCTATCATTTCATAAGAAAAAAATAATTTTTTTTTCAAAAATTGAGCGACATAGAATGACAGTTTCAGAAAGGGGCCTGAAACAGTCAAAGGGTTAAGCATCACTTTATTCCTGAAGTCAAGTTTTACCTGCACAGCAAGAACCTTGCATTCAAGGTTCTCTTCATTCTTGATAATTCCCTTACTCATCTACAAGCTTTGCTGGATGTGACCCCACATGTAAAAGTTGTATTTTTACCTCCAAATACAACATCTCTAATACAACCACTGGATCAGGGAGTTATTAAGTCATTCAAGTGTAACTACACAAAAAACTTACGAAAAAACTAGTTGCATCAATGGACTCTAATTTCAACTTGGCAGTACCGAGCTTCTGGAATAAATTTAACATTGCAGGTGCCATCAGCTATGCTAGAAGTGCATGGAATGAAGTGCCCCAATCAACATTAAATGCAGGCTGGGGAAAGTTATGGCCTTCTGTGGTTAATTCTTTGACTGGTTTCCCCTTGCTTGAGAGTCAGGTTCAGGAAATTGTTCAGCTGGCAAGGAGATTACCAGGTGATGGTTTTGAAGATATGAATGAAGATGTGAATGAGCTCTTTGAAGATGATGATGATCAAAACAGGAGTCCAGAGGAAATGTTAGCAGAGCTCAACGCACAGATACAAGGAAGGGACATAACAGAAGAAAAATATGAAGAAGAACCTGAAGAAAAACAGTTAACATTTCAGCAGACTTTTTCACTGAAGAGGACCCTGACAAATCTAGAAGCAGTGTTTTGAAACAGGGTCTAGACCAGCTGATGATGCCTTACTGTCAGCTGTATAATGTATTTTAGGGTAAAACAGCCCAGAGAACCATTACAGAATTTATGCACACTCCAATACAGCCATCGACTTCAGTACCAGAACCTCTACCATCCACTTCTGTCGACAACCAACAGCCCAGTAGGGCTACACCATCCATATCCACTATCTCCACAATTATCCACGCACACCATTGCCCATAATTTAAGGTAAGAAATACTATTATTTCTATTGCATTTGTAGTCTTAAGCAGTAATATATCACGACAATGAACTACAATTACATATTCACTTTTATTTTTGTAAGATCTGTTGGTCTAAAAAAAGTTGTTTGGCTTTTTGGGGGCACCTAGAAACGTAACCCTATTTTTCCCATAAGTTCTTCAGTTCTTTTCGCATGATTTTTAATGACATGGCATTTTCAGGAATGTAATTACCGTGCTAAATAACAGTCTACTGTATCGGAAATCTTTCCTATGAGGATAGACCGAAGACACTGAATCTAATCTCCAGAAGGGTGTTGAATTAGGGGGGATATGATTGAGGTGTATAAATGGAAGATAGGATTAAATAAATAGGATCTGCAGACAGAACTGGTTTAAATTTCTAGGAAGCATTAGATAGGTCATTAATGTAGATGAAAAATAATAGAGAGCCTGTGTTGATAGATCTAGTTGCAGAAGTTTTGTTATTAATCGTCACATACAATGGAACCTCTACTTACGAGCGTGTCCATGTGCGAATTTTTCCAAATACGAGCAGACGATGGGTCGGTTTTTTGTTTCCATACGCGAGCAAAATTTTCATAAGTGAGCAAACCTCAAGGCAGGTTTCTTGATGCTGGTGAGGGGCTCTTGCTCTTGATCTGGGGAATTGTATCTCATTTGTTTGTTGGACTATCTTATTGAAACTTGGGCAATGTATGATGGAAAGATGCTTCTTAACGTACACCAAAAATGAAAGAAATCTAAGCATTAATAATGGAGTTCACGTCTCAGCAATTAGCCACCCCTTAGCAGTACAGTGGACCCCCGCATAACGATCACCTCCGAATGCGACCAATTATGTAAGTGCATTTATGTAAGTGCGTTTGTACGTGTATGTTTGGGGGTCTGAAATGGACTAATCTACTTCACAATATTCCTTATGGGAACAAATTCGGTCAGTACTGGCACCTGAACATACTTCTGGATTGAAAAAATATCATTAACCGGGGGTCCACTGTATTTTCGTATGCTTTTTATGGTTGTATTCTCGTTTTTTTGGTCTCATTTGATAGAATGGAAGATATATTACAGAAATAGCTATGATTTTGATTGCTTTCACAACGAAAAGTACCTTGAAATTGAGCTCAACACAGGAGAAATGTTCGGTTGTTTTGGCTATGGTCAAGAGTAAACAAATGACGTCACTGTCCATTCCAATATGCAGTCGTGAATAGGTTGACATTATTTATACAATTATTGTTGTATGGTTGTATTCTCGTTTTTTTGGTCTCATTTGATAGAATGGAAGATATATTACAGAAATAGCTATGATTTTGATTGCTTTCACAACGAAAAGTACCTTGAAATTGAGCTCAGTTGTTTTGGCTATGGTCAAGAGTAAACAATATGCAGTCGTGAATAGGTTGACATTATTTATACAATTATTGCAATAAGGCGTAACAGTAAATCTTATATTTTTTGTGTGAATAAAAATTACAAATTATTTATATTGTAATAATAATAATAATAATAATAAAAATAATAACATAGAAAGGAGTAAGGTGATGAGGGTATCAAATGATTTAGATAAAGAAAAATTGGATATCAAATTGGGGAGGAGGAGTATGGAAGAAGTGAATGTTTTCAGATATTTGGGAGTTGACGTGTCAGCGGATGGATTTATGAAGGATGAGGCTAATCATAGAATTGATGAAAGAAAAAAGGTGAGTGGTGCATTGAGGTATATGTGGAGGCAAAAAATGTTATCTATGGAGGCAAAGAAGGGAATGTATGAAAGTATAGTAGTACCAACACTCTTATATATACATGTATATATGACATATTTTATTCATTCTAGAGTATATATCAGATTTCTATGTTATTTATATTGTTTATTATGTCATATTAGATGAACTGTGATAGATAAATAAGCCGTATAGATGATATTAGCAAAATTATTCAAGAAGTATTTTGTCCGGTCTCCAGACAAGCTCGTCCACCACCGACACCGCCCATACCACTACATGAATGACATTTTTTTATTAGCACACTGGCCGATTCCCACCAAGGCAGGGTGGCCCGAAAAAGAAAAACTTTCACCATCATTCACTCCATCACTGTCGTACCAGAAGGGTGCTTTACACTACAGTTTTTAAACTGCAACATTAACACCCCTCCTTCAGAGTGCAGGCACTGTACTCCCCATCTCCAGGACTCAAGTCCGGCCTGCCGGCTTCCCTGAATCCCTTCATAAATGTTACTTTGCTCACACTCCAATAGCATGTCAAGTATTAAAAACCATTTGTCTCATTCACTCCTATCAAACACGCTTACGCATGCCCGCTGGAAGTCCAAGCCCCTCGCACACAAAACCTCCTTTACCCCCTCCCTCCAACCTTTCCTTGGCCGACCCCTACCCCGCCTTCCTTCCACTACAGACTGATGCACTCTTGAAATCATTCTGTTTCGCTCCATTCTCTCTACATGTCCGAACCACCTCAACAACCCTTTCTCAGCCCTCTGGACAACAGTTTTGGCAATCCCGCACCTCCTCCTAACTTCCAAACTACGAATTCTCTGTATTATATTCACACCACATATTGCCCTCAGACATGACATCTCCACTGCCTCCAGCCTTCTCCTCGCTGCAACATTCATCACCCATGCTTCACACCCATATAAGAGCGTTGGTAAAACTGTACTCTCATACATTCCCCTCTTTGCCTCCAAGGACAAAGTTCTTTGTCTCCACAGACTCCTTTCATAGACCCATCCGCTGACACGTCCACTCCCAAATATCTGAATACATTCACCTCCTCCATACTCACTCCCTCCAATCTGATATCCAATCTTTCATCACCTAATCTTTTTATTATCCTCATAACCTTACTCTTTCCTGTATTCACTTTTAATTTTCTTCTTTTACATACCCTACCAAATTCATCCACCAACCTCTGCAACTTCTCTTCAGAATCTCCCAAGAGCACAGTGTCATCAGCAAAGAGCAACTGTGACAACTCCCACTTTATGTGTGATTCTTATCTTTTAACTCCACGCCTCTTGCCAAGACCCTCTCATTTACTTCTCTTACTACCCCATCTATAAATATATTAAACAACCACGGTGACATCACACATCCCTGTCTAAGGCCTACTTTTACTGGGAAATAATCTCCTTCTTTCCTACATACTCTAACTTGAGTATGTAGGAAAGACGTATTTTATTTATTTTAGAGTATATATATCAGGTTTCTGTGTTATTTATATTGTTTATTATGCCATATTAGATGAAGTGATATAGATAAATAAGCCATAGAGTTGATATTAGGGAAATTATTGAAGCACAGAATTCCACAGGAATGGATTAATTGCATTTGAATTAATTTAAATGAGGAAAATTGACTCTGCAAACGAGCAAATCCAGTTACGAGCAAGGTCATGGAACGGATTAAACTCGCAAATAGAGGTTCCACTGTATTTGATATTCTGTTAAGATAGAACTTTATGTGTGTGAAAGCATGGCTTCATTCCATAATGTAGTTTAAGTAGCTGGATGTTGTGATCTTGTATATCAAAAACATTTTTTAGATCAATTAAGAGACCCATTGGGTATTCATTAGTTTCTAGAGATGAATTGATTGAGTTATTCATGATTATTATTGCATCATTCATTCTTTTTATTGGCCTGAAACCAAAGTGCCAATAGTTAAGCTTATTTTGTGTGGTTATGAAAATGTCTGTCTTTTTTTTTTTTTTTGGAATAACATTTGAGATAGTCCATTAAATCTAAAATTATCCATTATATTTACAGTTCACTGGTTAAATTAATTTTAGATTTCTTTCTTTCAACACACTGGCCGTATCCCACGAATTGTTTGTTCACTGGGTAGAGTGTCAGTTATTGTTATGACCATAGAGAAACAATCTCATCATTCAGACTTAATGGGCACCTGGCTTTACTGGGCACCCCCCCTTACCCCTACTAACCCACTAAATCAAGGTTTTATTGTAATAATCTTTGTTGTTAAAGGTACAGTAGTGTAATTGTTCCCTCTTTTTCACACTTGAACCAGCACATATTAAATGTCACAATGTCCTCAGGTCTTGACCATCGAAGAGAAACCATTTGTGACAACACAGAAAATTGAAAGCAAAGCTGAATGTCTAGGAGGTGGCCGTGTTCTCTGTCCCTGGTACAACAGCTCAGGAGAGGGTTCTGACCTCTTTTGTTGCACTGGTTATTGCATTGACTTGCTCAATACTCTTGCTAATAAAATCAATTTTACTTTTGAACTTGCACTTTCTCCTGATGGCCAGTTTGGGTCTCTCCAGATGAATGAAAACACAGGTAAGTGAATCAGATGATTGATGAGATGATTTCTCAAGTATATATTGACACAAACACTATGTTATGTGTTTAAAAATTTAATGGGTGTGAAGCTTGGGTTGGAAATGCTGCAGTGAGGAGGCGGCTGGAGGCAGTGGTGATGTCCTGTCTAAGGGCAATGTGTGGTGTAAATATTATTGCAGAGAATTTGGAGTGTGGAAATTAGGAGGAGGTGTGGAGTTACTAAAAGAATTAGTCAGAAGGCTGAAGAGGGGTTGTTGAGGTGGTTTGGTCATTTAGAGAGAATGGATCAAAGTAGAATGACTTGGAGAACTTATAAATCTGTAGGGGAAGGAAGACAGGGTAGGGGTTGTCCTTGAAAAAGTTGGGGAGGGGGGTAAAGGAGGTTTTGTGGGCAGGGCTTGGACTTCCAGCAAGCATGTATGAGCATGTTAGATAAGAGTGAATGGAGATGAATGGTTTTTGGGACCTGACGAACTGTTGGAGTGTGAGCAGGGTGATATTTAATGAAGGTATTCAGGGAAACCGGTTATTTTTATATAGCCGGACTTGAGTACTGGAAATAGGAAGTACTTACAATGCCTGCGCTTTAAAGGAGGGGTTTGGGATATTGGCAGTTTGGAGGGGTATTACCTGGAGAGAGTTCCGGGGGTCAATGCCCCCGTGGCCCGGTCTGTGACTCTGCAAAGACATTGATTATGTGTGAGTGAGGTGAAAGTGTTGAATGATGAAGAAAGTATTTTCTTTTCGATTTTCTTTCTTTTTGGGTCACACTGCCTCGGTGGGAGATGGCCACCTTGTTGAAAAAAAAAATTAATTTTAATGCTAGAGTCACTCTGGAAATATATATTTTAAGTGCAATTTATTATTGGAGTTATAATTCTCTAAAAGGGTTTTTACATGTTATAAATTATATCCTGTAATTGTATATGGGCTTAAACAGATAATTTTATACTTAGGATATTGATAAAACTTTGTTTAACATATTGATATAACTTTGTTTTTTTGTTCACAAATTATTATTAAATTTGTAAAATGAAAGATGTTTCCACTTAACTGTGTGTTATATATTCATCATCATCTTGTCTGTCATGTACTGTGCATCTCCAGGTTTTTCCAGTTGAATATGCATTATATTCACTTTCTTAATTCTTTGATTTTTTCCGACCTGTAAGGTACTCTATTTTTCTAATACTGTACACTTGTTTATATAATTTTCCATTCATCATTATATTATCATATTATAATAAGAAATTTCATAAGAAGTACTTAGGCTATCATGTGTATAAAATCTGACTGAACCTACTATAGTAAGTATAATGATTTCTTCTCTCCTGCTACATCTTGTAATCTCTTACTGGCATATGACTGTAACAAGAATTATGATGACAGCTAGGAATTATAGTGGGAGATGCTGTTAAGTTATGATTATGCACATTTGTTTTCATAAATTTGTGGAGAGGAGATAAACAAAACCATGTGTTTTAACAACAACTTTCGAAAATTAGTGTATAGTACTGTAGTTTATAACGGACATTTTTTTTTTACTTATGTTCAATCTGACCCATAAGCTATATACTCACTTTTACCATTGATTCAATGCATCCGTGTTAGCAGTTTTTCTGTTTATGGTATTTGTTTTTAGAAACATAACCATCACAGAATTAGGTAATTGAAGACTGGATATCAGATTGGAGAGAGGGAGTATGGAAAAAGTGAATATGTTCAGATATTTGGGAGTTGATTTGTCAACAGGTGGGTCTATGAGAGATGAGGTGAACCATAGAATTGACAAGGGGAAAAAGGTGAGTGGTGCACTGAGAACCCTGTGGAGACAAAGAACATTATCCATGGATGCAAAGAGGGTAATGTATGAGAGTATAACGGTACCAACACTCTTATATATGTGTTAAGCATGGGTGGTGATTGTTGCAACATCGCCATTATTGCAACAAGTTGCAGCAGTGACGATGTTGTGTCTGAGGACAATGTGTGTTGTGAATATTATGCAGAGAATCTGTAGTTTGGAGATTAGGAGGAGGTGCAGGGTCTCTAAAAGTATTATCCAGAGGGCTGAGGAGGAGTTGTTGAGGTCGTTCAGATATTTAGAGAGGATAGAACAAAATGGAATGACTTGGAGGGTGCATAAATCTGTAGTGGAAGGAAGGCTGGGTAGGGGTTGTCGTAGGAAAAATTGAAGGGAGCTGGTAAAGAAGGTTTTGTGTGCAAGGGGTTTAACTTCCAGCAAGCATGCATGAGCATGTTAGACAGGCCTGAGTGGAGTGTGAGCAAAGTAAGATTTATGAAGGGATTCAGGGAAACTGGTTAGTCGGACTTAAGTCCTCCACTCTGAAGGAGGGGAAGAGATGTGTTGCAGTTTTTGAACTGTAGTGTTGGCATGCCTCTGGCAAAACAGTGATGGAATGAATGATGATGAAAGTGTTTCTTTTTTTTGGGTCACTCTGCCTTGGTGGGGAAATGGCTGATGTGTTAGTAAAATAAAAAAAAAATCAAGTACCTAGGATTTACTGTAATCAGGTAAATAAGATGCATCAGTCCCTCAGAAGAAAGGAGAATGCCAACATGGTGTAGGATTGGCAGGAAAGTTGCTGTTAGTAAGGTCATTTGAAGTGCAATAGTTGCACACTTCTGTCAAGACTGCTGTTGAATGAGTGAAGGTGTATTTGCTATCTTCTTTAGGTCTCTACCTTGGTTCAAAATGGCTAGTGTTGTAAAAGAAAAAAAAAGTTTTTCCAGATACAAAAATGTACCTTCATCTCACTATGTCACAGGAAAGAAGGAATGGACTGGTCTCATTGGCCAGTTGGTGAACCAGACACATGGTGCTGACATGATTGTTGCACCTCTAACAATCAACCCAGAGCGGGCACAGGTTATAGAGTTCTCCAAACCTTTCAAGTACCAAGGAATCACTATCTTAGAAAGAAAGGTAGGTTACGCAAGTAGTAAATTTTGCCACTTACTGTTTAGTCCCATGTTTATTAAATACCTTATTAAAAGTAATTTAATATTTGTTCATGAAAACTTTTAGTAATGCCATTTTAAAAATATTGTATTTCACAGGTTATTAAAATTAATAATACCTTTATTCATAATTCATAAGATTGTCTTCAGGGATAGAACATGAAACCTTTGAGAAACATATGTGATACAAAGTATTAGAAATGAAAATACACATGTATACAAAAGTTTCTCTTGATAATAGGTGAATAGTTAGTACATTAACATCACTTTTCACTAGTGTACAGTACATGGAAAATGAACAGGCAGATATTCTTCGGTTTTGTTTCTGTAGCTAGGTATCTAAAGTAGGAGTTCAGTATTGTAATTTTTATTTGTCATTTGAAGTAACAATGGAGACTTTGATAATTGACGTAAGGCATTTGGGGCACTTCAAATGCCTCTATACATATTGGCAAGATTAATATCGTCTAATTCTTAACACATTAATTTCAAGTTTATTTTCATTTCAGATATATTGTTAATGATGTACATAGGTAACAAAAAATTTTTGAACATACATGTACCTGTTTCAGGCATTAGTGTGATTACCAGTACAATTAGAAAATTCTGTACAGGTTATTTTATATTTGGAATAAATGTGTTTTCAATGTGGAAGGTTTTAGTTTTTATAGTATCATCCCAGAGATTCAGTAGTTATCTTTATTTTCTTTTGTTCGCAGCAACCTCGGTACTCCACCTTAGTGTCCTTTCTTCAACCCTTTCGCAACACCCTCTGGATCTTGGTGATGGTGTCAGTGCACGTAGTAGCACTAGTCCTCTACCTCCTCGACAGATTCAGTCCTTTTGGCCGGTAGGTTTCCCCTCTGTCCCTAAAGGCTGAATACCTCCTACTACAGTATTTTTTTTTTCCAACAAACTGGCCATATCTCACCAAGGCAGGACTGCAGTATTGTATGTTCATAATTTTTTAACACCTTTCATCTCCCACCAAGGTATGGTGACCCAGAAAAGAAGAAACACTTGCTATCATTCATTCAATCACTGTCTTAACAGAACCATGTTGATCTCACAACTCAGATGACCCTATGAACTGCAACCTCCCCACCCCTCCTCCTGTCTAACACACTCACACAAGCTTGTTGGATGTCCAGGCCCCTAGTACTCAAAACCTTCCTTAACCCCTCCCTCCAAATTTATATACATACTGTAAAACTTGCATTATCCATTGAAGTCTAGACCAAGGCCTGCCAGAAACAGATACTGGATTAATGTTAATGTACTATCATATGCAGTACTCTCATGTACTACTATAATATCATGCTGTATCTACAGTAAACAGTACATATTTTTAGTTTATCTTAAAAAATGGTATAGTCATTTTAAATAGCTTCATACTATATACTACTGTGTGTACACATGCATGCACATACTCACATGTACATATATGCACCACATGCACATACATGTGCCCCACACTTTTTTTTAACACTAACCGTCTCCTACCAAGGCAGGGTGACCCAAAAAAGTACATAATACTTTCACCATCATTCACATTATCACTATCTTGGTACATTATAGTACTAAGGGCTCTTGCTGAAGCAGGAGATAACACAGAAGGAATGTATAGAAGAGTGATAACTTAAAATTAATCCAAAGTTCTAAACCTCAGAGAAATTGTACCAGAATTGGTACAACTTTCACTGTAGAAGTGCCAAAGCATGTACATAAATGCACTACAATATCAGCTAGGGTTATTCACATAGGTAGGATTTTGTTTAATAAAGTTCCCAGTGGAAGATTCAAGTACATTTGTTAATATTATATTACGACTAGATTTATATCACACTTTTTACCAAAGTGATAATGTGAATAATGAGTGTTGTGTCATGAGCTTAGCATTATTTCTTCACTATTTCAGTTACAAGTTGGCTAATATGGATGGTACAGAAGAAGATGCTCTTAACTTGTCTTCTGCAATATGGTTTGCATGGGGAGTTTTGCTCAACAGTGGTATAGGTGAAGGTAAGCTTAACTGTACTGTTGATGGTACTGTAGCTCATCATCCCCTGCAGTTTGGTTCCATACTAAGCCTTCTGGTTGAGATCTTGATCAGTCAGTTTATTGGTGTTAGCAGTACACAGTTTAGTCTACGCATCGCAGCCTAGCTGATCAAGAACTGCCTTAACCCTTTCAGGGTCCGTCCCGTAGATCTACGGCTTTACGGTGAGTGTCCAAACCGTAGATCTACGCCATGAGCTCAGCTCACTCTGATAAACTGTGAGTGGTACATTTGGGCCTAGATATGAGAGAATACATCTATGTGGTATGTGTGCACCACATAAAACAGATCCTGCAGCACACTGTGTATAATGAGAGAAAAAAACTGAAATCATGATTTTTTGATTAAAACAGCGACTTTGCAGTGTTTTTTCGTATGTTTTTTATAGTTGTATTTGCGATTTCTTGGTCTCATTTGATAGAATGGAAGACATATTACAGAAATAGAGATGATTTTGATTGGTTTTAGCACTGGAAATGGCTTGAAACTGAGCTCAAAGTAGCGGAAATGTTAAATTTTTGCCGATATTCAAGAGTAAACAAACGACCTCACACATCTAATGCACACCAGCTGGTGGGTCTAATATGCATTCACAAATATGGTGATGATATTTATACAATTATTACAGTATTGCATAACAGTAAATCTTCTATTTTTTGGTATGAATAAAAATTCATTATGTGAATAAAAAATCAAAATGGAATTTATTTGTAAAGCCTCAAAATGTAACTAATGAACAGAGGAAATGTTAGTTTAGTTCCAGGAATACCTACATTGTTTATTCTGGAGCCTATTTTGAAATTGGAATATTTTGAACTTTGTGTTAAATTGGCCAAATTAACAATTTCCGATCACTTTATTTTGTAGTTGAAACAGTTGATTTGGCGATTTCTTGTGCTCAGTCGATAGAATAGAAGTAATACTAGTGAAGTAGCTAAGAATTTGGTTGATTGGAATAATGTAATTGGCCTAAAATGGGAGTCAAAGTCGGCAAAATCGCCGACTCATAAATATCGCTGACACATCAAAATTCGCGAGAGCATAATTTCGTCAATTTTCCACCAAATTTCGTACTTTTTGTTTTATTACCTTCACAAAAAGATTCTCTACGATTTCATAAGAAAAAATAAATTTTTTTTTTTTTTTAAATTCTTGGACACTGGTGCGTGACTTCAGATTTTGGCCTTGGACCCTGAAAGGGTTAAGGAACTTTGGCTTCTCTCTCAAAGAACTTATCTTTTTCAACATTTCTACCTGCTTCTTTTTCTTCATACCTATTTTGAAATTTCCTTTTCTCAGAGGCAGTGTCTACCTCTAGTCTTGCCTAAACATTAGTTTTTGGTCATGACCATAATGCATGATAAAGATTCAGCAGCAACATATACACATTATATTTTTTGCCTAGTATCAAAATGTGGAAGGCACCATTTCATGCAAAACATAGAAGGCACCATTTCATGCAAAACATAGAAGGCACCATTTCATGCAAAGCGTAGAAGGCACCATTTCATGCAGAACCTTTATAAAACTCAAGCACATAGTTCATACAAAATGAAACTTCACACGGTGCATATGACTCTTCCAGCTGTTTTACAACCATCTAGTATCTGTCCATATGACCCTAGTATTTTTTGTTTAAATGACCCATATCTGTTCATACAACTCTTAGTATTTGTCCATATGGCCCCAGTATATGTTCATATGATCCAAGTACCTGTTCATAAGACCCTCTAGCACCTGTTCATATGAACCCAATATCTGTTTATAAAACCCTAATGTCTGTTCAGTTGACTGCAGAACAATAGTGTGCCTTTTATTTTTATTTTGTTTGTATTCTTTATCACTTGATCAAAAATTCAGTTTTTACCTCAGTGAGAAGCAATTATGTATTTTGAAATCAGAAAACATATGATATTTGTCATTTTCTCACTACAATTTAATGATATTCCCATTACCTTTTTTTGTACATACAATGACTTATTACAGTGGCTAATAATGTCTTCCCCATCACCTTATATGCTTCATGCAAATTTCCCATTACCTTATAGTGACTTTACTACAGTAGTTCATTCTGATTACCCATCACCTTGTATTACAGTGGCTTTACCACAGTACAGCAATACCTTGTATAGTACAGTAATTACCATACCATACCATACTAATCAAGGCATTGTTATAATGTGTTTTAATGTAATGCATTCCAACCATACGATTAATGCGTCAGATTGCAAAAATATTTAGCCATTTGCTTAGTACAAATCAGTGCACATGAAACTGTTGCACACACTTGCAAATAATGAAATTACAAAAGATGAAAATGAGAGGCTCTGTAAAGAAATTTTAATGAAAATTATTATTATTATTATATTATTATAATCAAAAAGAAGCACTAAGCCTTTAATGAAAATAAGAAAAAAAATTGGAGTGAGTTAAACAAGTTAAGAAAGCCTAGGGAACAAATGGATTTGTCAGTTAAAAACAGAGTAGGGGGAGTTAGTAGATGGGGAGATGGAGGTATTGGGTAGACAACGAGAATATTTTGAGGAACTTTTAAATGTTGACGAAGAAAGGGAGGCGGTAATTTCATGCACTGGCCAGGGAGGTATACCATCTTTTAGGAGTGAAGAAGAGCAGGATGTGAGTGTGGGGGAGGTGTGCGAGGCATTACGTAGAATGAAAGGGGGTAAAGCAGCTGGAACTGATGGGATCATGACAGAAATGTTAAAAGCAGGGGGGGATATAGTGTTGGAGTGGTTGTTATTTTTGTTTAATAAATGTCCAACAGCACTTGACGTGCTGTTGGAGTGTGAGCAAAGTAACATTTATGAAGGGGTTCAGGGAAACCGGCAGGCCGGACTTGAGTCCTGGAGATGGGAAGTACAGTGCATGCACTCTGAAGGAGGGGTGTTAATGTTGCAGTTTAAAAACTGTAGTGTAAAGCACCCTTCTGGCAAGACAGTGGTGGAGTGAATGATGGTGAAAGTTTTTCTTTTTCGGGCCACCCTGCCTTGGTGGGAATCAGCCAGTGTTATAATAAAAAATAAAAATAATAATAAATGTATGAAAGAGGGGAAGGTACCTAGGGATTGACGGAGAGCATGTATAATCCCTTTATATAAAGGGAAGACGGACAAAAGAGATTGTAAAAATTATAGAGGAATAAGTTTACTTGTGTATACCAGGAAAAGTGTACGGTGGGGTTATTATTGAAAGAATTAGAGGTAAGACAGAATGTAGGATTGCAGATGAGCAAGGAGGTTTTAGAGTGAGTAGGGGATGTTTAGATCGTGTTTGCATTGAAGCATATATGTGAGCAGTACAGGTCTCCCTCAACATTCACGTTTTCAACTTTCACGTGCTTCACACATTCGCGAATTCCCAACTGCCAAATTCCCAGCCGCCAAATCATATTTAAGTTTCCCGCCACCTGCGAGTCCCTACTACCCTCCCTCCGACCCCGGCAACTGGCAGCCAGCCCTCCCACCACTCAGTGTGGTGAGTGTTTTGTTTGTTCATTATTTGCTATTAAACTACAGTATAAATAATGTAAACCCATTCATGACTGCATATTGGAATGGCTATTAGGAAAGGTATTAGACAGTGACATCATGTGTTTACTCTTGAACACTGCAAAGAATTAAACATTTCTGCTACAGCTAATAATAACAATAGTAATAATAATAATAATAATAATAATAATAATAATAATAATAAATATGATATAATTGAAGAAGGAAATTGTACAAAAATACGAGGGAGTGGTTGACACATCGTCAGTGTGACTTTGTTTATGCTGGAGTGAACATTAGTCTCCCTGCTCTTCCAAACATTTCACAATAATTCATTGTGTTTGGTGCTTGTAGATTGAGTGTGACTGGAGTGGTAGAGGCAGTGATTGAGGCAATGGTATTTAATAACATACATGTTATTAATATTATGTACTATTATTATTTATAACATATATGTTATTAAATACATACATGTTAATAATAATACATGTTATTAATAATAACATGTTTGGAAGAGCAGGGAGACTAATGTTCACTCCAGCATAAACAAAGTCGCACTGACGATG
The DNA here is from genome assembly GCF_038502225.1 of Cherax quadricarinatus. Classification (NCBI taxonomy): domain Eukaryota; kingdom Metazoa; phylum Arthropoda; class Malacostraca; order Decapoda; family Parastacidae; genus Cherax; species Cherax quadricarinatus. The sequence continues at coordinate 39,398,970 of NC_091310.1, read as the reverse complement.
TGTCAACCACTCCCTCCTATTTTTGTACAATTTCCTTCTTCAATTATATCGTATTTATTATTATTATTATTATTATTATTATTATTATTATTATTATTATTAGCAATAGCAGAAATGTTCGATTCTTTGCTGTGTTCAAGAGTAAACACATGATGTCACCGTCTAATACCTTTCCTAATAGCCATTCCAATATGCAGTCATGGATGAGTTTACATTATTTATTCTGTAGTTTAATAGCAAATAATGAACAAACAAAACACTCACCACACTGAGTGGTGGGAGGGCTGGCTGCCAGTTGTGGGGGGGGGGGGGGGTTGGAGGGAGGGTAGTAGGGACTCGCAGTGGTGGAGTCTGTGGTATTAATAACATACATGTTATTAACATACATGTTATTAAATAACATACGTTATTAAAGCATGACATGTATATATTTAGTACAATTTACGACGTTTTCATGTATTTTATGATTATTCATGGTTCAACAGGTTAAGGAAGCAGTATTGTAATATATTTCCCTACAATATATTGGGGCACCAAACATTCACGGTTTTTCAACATTCGCGAGGCTCTTGATCCCCTAACCCTCGCGAATGTTGAGGGAGACCTGTATTTAGATAAAGCTAGGGAAGTTTTTATTGCATTTATGGATTTAGAAAAGGCATATGATAGAGTGGATAGGGGAGCAATGTGGCAGATGTTGCAGGTATATGGAATAAGTGGTAAGTTACTAAATGCTGTACAGAGTTTTTATGAGGATAGTGAGGCTCAGGTTAGGGTGTGTAGAAGAGAGGGAGACTACTTCCTGGTAAAAGTAGGTCTTAGACAGGGATGTGTAATGTCACCATGGTTGTTCAATATATTTATAGATGGGGTTGTAAAAGACGTAAATGCTAGGGTGCTCGGGAGAGGGGTGGGATTAAATTATGGGGAATCAAATACAAAATGGGAATTGACTCAGTTACTTTTTGCTGATGATACTGTGCTTATGGGAGACTCTAAAGAAAAATTGCAAAGGTTAGTGGACAAGTTTGGGAGTGTGTGTAAAGGTAGAAAGTTGAAAGTGAACATAGAAAAGAGTAAGGTGATGAGGGTATCAAATGATTTATATAAAAAAAATTGGATATCAAATTGGGGAGGAGGAGTATGGAAGAAGCGAATTTTTTCAGATATTTGGGAGTTGACGTGTCAGCAAATGGATTTATGAAGGATGAGGTTAATCATAGAATTGACGAAGGAAAAAAGGCGAGTGGTGCGTTGAGGTATATGTGGAGACAAAAAATGCTATTTATGGAGGCAAAGAAGGGAATGTATGAAAGTATAGTAGTACCAACACTCTTATATGGGTGTGAAGCTTGGGTTGTAAATGCTGCAGCGAGAAGGCGGTTGGAGGCAGTGGAGATGTACTGTCTAAGGGCAATGTGTAGTGTAAATATTATGCAGAAAATTCGGAGTGTGGAAATTAGGAGATGTGGAGTTAATAAAAGTACAGTGGAACCTCAAAAATCGAACTGCTCCCAACACGACCAATTATGTAAATGTATTTTTGTAAGTGCTTTTATAAGTGTATTTTTGAGGGTCTGAAATGGACTAATCTAATTTACATTATCCCTGATGGGAATAAATTCATTCGGTAAAGGCACTCGAACAGCCTTCTGGACCGAAGAAAGTTCGATATTTGAGGTTCCACTGTATTAGTCAGAGGGCTGAAGAGGGGTTGTTGAGGTGGTTTGGTCATTTAGAGAGAATGGATCAAAGTAGAACGACATGGAGAGCGTATAAATCTGTAGGGGAAGGAAGGCGGGGTAGGGGTCCTCCTCAAAAAGGTTGGAGGGAAGGGGTAAAGGAGGTTTTGTGGGCGAGGGGCTTGGACTTCCAGTAAGCGTGCGTGAGCGTGTTAGATAGGAGTGAATGGAGATGAATGGTATTTGGGACCTGACGATCTGTTGGAGTGTGAGCAGGGTAATATTTAGTGAAGGGATTCGGGGAAACCAGTTATTTTTATATAGCCGGACTTGAGTCCTGGAAATGGGAAGTACAATGCCTGCACTCTAAAGGAGGGGTTTGGGATATTGGCAGTTTGGAGGAATATGTTGTGTATCTTTATTACATATATGCTTCTAAACTGTTGTGTTGTGAGCACCTCTGCAAAAACAGTGATGAAAGTATTTTCTTTTTGGGGATTTTCTTTCTTTTTGGGTCATCCTGCCTCGGTGGGAGACGGCCAACTTGCTAAAAAAAAAAAATGAAACAATAGTAGTGCTCAAAATTTTTATTACAGTTGTAAATAAACAGTGTACTAGTAGTACTAAGATTTTTATTACAGTTGTAAATAAACAGTGTGCTATACCTACTGTAAAGAAAAAGATTATTTTTATTTTGAAAAATAGTTGAACAACATAGTTTGCACAGTTTGTTTTTTCTTTTTATCAGCATACATATCTTTGTAGCACTGAATATAATTTTGTAATGCCTGCCTAACTCCAGTGCCTCATTCACTGTTTGGTTCTGCATTTATTATGAAATCACAAGTATCGTCTAGTTTTGCAGTTAACATTGTTAGTTCATCCAATGTGAATTCTTTCATGGGTGCAGCATTTTCTTCTTGATTTTCCTCTTTTTCTTTATATAAATGTTACTGATCCATTTCCACAAGTGTTGCATCATCAAGGTCATCAGAATGCAAGTCAGTGCATTGACACACATTTTCACAATCCAGAACTTCTAATCTGAGATGATCTTTCCCAAGCTGCACAATGTTTTCACAAACAGTTTCAATATGGGATTCAATACTGGCAAAATCATTGAAACAGTGCAGCAACATATTATTGTGTGACAGCATCTTTTTCCAAAACAAACCCGTTTCGTTTACTTTAAAATTTTGCTCGTCTTTGTAGCCATTTTCTTCAATCAATATTTTGTTTAGATCATTAGGAAATCTTGCAGCTGCCTCATTATCTGCACTGGCACTTTGACCAGTAATTTGAACATTATGGAGTCCCATATGCTTTTAAAAGTTGTAAAACCAGCCTTGACTTGCCACAAACTTTCTTCATTAATATTTTCTTTTTTAAACATTGAATAGAGACTTGTTGCTTTAGCTTGAATTGTCATCTGACTTAATGGCTACAGGCTTCAATCCATAACATTAAAAGACGTTCCATATTATCCATTTCAGAACTACGATTTTTAACAGTCACTTTTGACACGTAAGATGCTGTTGCCATTCCTTGTCTTTTTATTTTATTTTTATTCCTTATATGTGCACATACTGATGCTTTGTTCATTTTCTTGTCACATGCTATTTCAGCATACAATTCACCATCTTCATGTTTTATAATTTCTAGTTTTTCATCTAAAGTTAACCATTTACATTTACTAGAATGCTCAGCATCATTGCATTTCCTCTTTCCACTCATATCTGCATATGAAAGGGATACCAGTACTTCATATAATAAAGAAAAAATTGTGCATATGTTACTGTGTAAGACTACACAGTTTCACTGCTCAAAGTCTGGAGCAATACTAATGTTGGCATCGTGCTATTCCACTACATAGCAGCAATCCAATATCAGTGCCTAATGCGGTTAAATAGAATTTATATTATTAAATTTATAAACCATATTACATATATCAAAACCCGTATTGTTCAAAACTGTACTATTCAAGGTATTACTGTAGTTCATTCTGACTCTACATTCCCTTATATTAGTAACTTTACTACAGTAGTTCATTCCTTATATTAGTAACTACTACAATAGTTCATTCTGACTCCCCATTATCTTATATTATAAATGATTTTATTACAGTAGTTCATGCTAACTCCCCCATCACCTTACATTACATATTTCTGTATGTTTTTTATTTTTTTAATTTTAAGTTGTCTTGGTACATCATAGTTTTAGCACAACTGAAGTGCTCTGTATAAGGAATACAAAGGCATAATACCTTGATCAGGACACTACACATGCGACTTGTGAATGGTCCAAATTGGACTAAAACGTCATCATAAGTTTCACTCTCATTTATGCAGGTTATTTGTGCAGTGTTTTACATAATTTGTGGCTTTACAAATAGCTTGTACTTTTTTGTATCAACTGAATTTGTAACTTTTGTTAACTCTATATAGAAATAAAATTCATTGTCCTTTTCACTCTAGAATACTGACTCATGCTGACTCCCCATCACCATATATTACAGTTGCTTGTACTAACCCCATCACCTTATATTACAGTGGCTTCTGCTGACTCCCCATCACCTTTTATTACAGTGATCCATGCTGTCTTCTTTACCTTACATTACAGTGGCCCATACTGATTCCCTCATCTTGTATTACAGTGACTACTACAGTGGCCCATACTGATTCCCTCATCTTGTATTACAGTGACTACTACAGTGGCCCATACTGATTCCCTCATCTTGTATTACAGTGACTACTACAGTGGCCCATACTGATTCCCTCATCTTGTATTACAGTGACTACTACAGTGGCCCATACTGATTCCCTCATCTTGTATTACAGTGGCTACTACAGTGGCTCATAATGATTCACCATCTTATATTGTAGTGACTCTTCACTACAGTGCTCATCCTGACCCTTGACTAAGGTAACCCAACCAAAGTCATCATAATAATGACCACATAGCACAATGTCTTGCCCCACTGCAGGTACACCGCGTAGTTTCAGTGCACGTGTCTTGGGGATGGTGTGGGCTGGCTTTGCTATGATCATCGTAGCTTCGTACACTGCAAACCTGGCAGCCTTCCTTGTGTTGGATCGTCCTCAGACCTCCCTCACAGGCATCAATGATGCTAGGGTCAGTCTTACAGAATGTTCTTTTCATTGCAGTCTGTATTATTTTGTGGAAAAAAAAAAGACACAAAATGCAATAACTTAGGAGATATTTATATGACCAAGACCCTGAGACTTTGGTCATATTTGTAGTGGCCAAGATCCCAGGATTGAAATGTTTCCCATAAACATTTTCAAAGTTATTACTGTCTTTTTTTTTTCACTTCTTGTCGGTATCATATACCTTTGTATCCATTGAAGGTTGTGCTTTACTATACAGTCACTAACTAGATATTATCACTATTAATTTTAGCAACTGACCTAAAAAGAAGATTGGCTGACATAGATCTTTCAGTAAATGAAAAGCAATAAAACTAACTGAGTATATGAAGGCTTGCTCTGACTGTCTTTGATTTACTGCAAGTCAGTTTACTGCCTGTTTTTCATAATAGTTTCATAATCCTTCCTCAGATAAACTATACTCTTAGCTAATTATAATCCTTCCCAAAACAGTCTATACTTTCAATTAATTTTAAGTAATTCCTAATCATTTACAATATGCCTAAAATATCCATGCCGAATTATCACACTAAGCCAAAATTTACATGCTAGGACTAGTATTAAGTAGTTCGTAAGGTCTAAAATTAATTTATCTGAAGGGGTTTCCTTAGAATATGAAAGATGATATGTTCCTATAACTAACCAGTCTGTAACCAAATAAAGCTGTGAACCCATCAGTTGTAGCTCCCATGTATTCTAAATAAATATCTTTTTATTCAACAAACCGGCCATATCCCACCGAGGCAGCATGATCTGAAGAGAAAAATGAAAGGTTTTCTTTTTAAATTTAGTAATTTATACAGGAGAAGGGGTTAAAGAAATAAATATCTTTATCTAAGAGTCATGTAACTCTACACAGGGAAAGTGAAGATGTTGGCTCTCATTGGTGTGAAAAAGATGAGAGATAGAGGCTTGAACATTCACCAGGCACATGAGTGTGTGTTAGGCGAGACTGGGATTTTATGTACTGTTGGAGTGAGCATGGTAATAATATATTTGAAGGGATTCTATGAAACACACTAGCTGGACTTAAATTTTGGAGGTAAAAAGTACAGTGCTTGCATATTTTGGATGAGGAAGTAGTGGTTTAGTCCTTGGAGGTTTGTGCTCCTTAATAAAAGGCAGCTTTAGATCAGGCTATATTTAACGTATTTTCCTCTTTGAGTTGTCCTAACTTGATGAGGTACAACCAGTGTGTTAAAAGTTAACTTGTTTCTAGGAGAGTAAATCCTCAATTTAACCCTTTGACTGTCGTGGCCGTATATATACGTCTTAAAAGGTACCGTGTTTGACGTATATATACTCATAAATTCTAGCGGCTTCAAATCAAGCAGGAGAAAGCTGGTAGGCTCACATGTGAGAGAATGGGTCTGTGTGGTCAGTGTGCACCATATAAAAGAAATCCTGGAGTACGCAGTGCATAATGAGAAAAAAAAAACTCTGACCGTTTTTTTTAATTAAAATTCCGATTTTGTGGTCTATTTTCGTATAGTATTTATGGTTGTATTCTCGTTTTCTTGGTCTCATTTGATAGAATGGAAAACATATTATAGAAATAGAGGTGATTTTGATTGATTTTACTATAAAAAGAACCTTGAAATGGTGCTCAAAATAGGGGAAATGTTTCATTTTTGCCAATGTTCAAAAGTAAACAAATGATGCCATTGTCCAATAAATGTCCAGCTAGCCATTCTAATATGCAGTCATGAATGGGTTGATGTTATTTATACAATTATTACAGTATTGCAATAGTCTGCATAATAGTAAGTCTTCTATTTTTTGTTTTAATAAAAATTCAAAATAGAAAGCAAGAGTAATATCAGAGGGGCCTGGAGACATGACTGATGAGCAAAGAAAATGTTATTTTAGAGCCAGGAATGTCTGCATTGTTCATTCTGGACCTTATTTTGAAATTGTCATATTTTTTAGTTTTCGTGAAATTGGCCAAATTGCAAATTTCTGACCACATTATTAGGTAGTTGAAATCGGTAAATGGGCAGTTTCTTGTACTCAATCGATAGAAAAAATGGAGTTCTAAAGAAATAGCTATGAGTTTGGGCGACTGGAACAAAATAGGGCTCAAAGTGGGCGAAATCGCTGATTTGTAAACGGCGCCGAGGTCGCTAACTTCGCGAGAGCATAATTCCGTCAGTTTTCCATCAAATTTCGTTTTTTTTGGTGTCATTACAATCGGGAAAAGATTCTCTATCATTTCACAAGAAAAAATAATTTTTTTTTTTTTTAAATTTTGCGACACCAGGAGACACCTCAGGATTGGGGGTTGCGGCAGTCAAAGGGTTAATGGACTAATAGGGAGGAGCAGGTGGCTGGTAATTGAGTGTGTGGTGGATGGAGATGAGATTGCTTGGTAACAGTAACAGACAGTTCTGTAACTAGCTGACTTTGTTCACTGTTTATGAATCAGTTGATTCAGTGGATTATGTCCCGTATTTCTAAAGTTCATTAACCCATATACGGTCCAAACGTACATACATGTTCACTACCCCCCCCCCCCCTCACCAATGCCCCGAATATTTTTTTTTTTTTTTTTTTTTTTTTTTAATGAAAATAAAGAGCGTTATAGTTTAAAAAAAAATTAGAGTCAGTACTTACAGAGATATGAGGCCGAGAATTTGGCACTGGATGCTCATGTGACAGCAACATTGAGTCCTGCCGTTTGTAGAAGTGTTGCCGATATACCTTTTTTCTATTTTTCATATTATTTTACATAATTTTTATGTTCTGATAATTACAATTTATAGTAGTTCTTGTCATTTCATAACCTATCTTTGTTAACACTAGTATTACGTACTGAAATTGTACTCAAATTGTCACGAACACTGACAGGTGGACATTTACTATTGTCTTGGAATACATACAGAGTATTTATAGGTCCCAGCCTCTTCAAGGGGGGCTCCTTGGCGTGATGAAGAGGCTCTTGGTCTGAGGAATTAGACCTGTCGGTCTACTTCCTCAGACCGAACCTAATTACCCCCCAATCCCCTGTTCCCTATCCCATCCTCCCCATCCTCCCCTTTTTCCTTTCCTCCTCCTCCTCCCCACCCCTCCCTTTTGCCCTTCCTTTTTGGCCTTTTTTTTTTTTCACAGGCACGCTAGTTCCTAGGTAGGGGAAAGGGTACCGGGGTCCATCCCATTTCGTTGAGGTTCTTGGCGTTGGCGTAGTTTGCCGTGGAATCTGGATTGCCTGGGGATGTCCTGATCCCTCTCCGGTATCCCGGAGGGTGGCTTTGGGTGTCTCTCGGGCAAAGGGTGTATCTCTGGAAGCCACCTTTCGGATTCCGGGGGTGGTGGCCGAAGGAGGTATGCTTTGTGGCGGATTTCCGGCCACCCTCTCTTTTGTCCACCGAGGTAGCTCGGCAGATGTGAGGTTGCTATCCCGGATTGCTGGTTTACTGGCATGATGGGTAGGGTATGGCACGGGTTCCATGCTGCATCTGCGCTACTTGCGGTGCTGAGGTCCTCTCGGGCGCGGAGGGAGATTTCTGGCCCTTTCATTCCTCCTAGGAACTATCCCTCCCCGGTCCCCCCTTTTTTTATTCTTTTTTTTATTTTTATTTTCTTTTCTTCTTTCTTTTTTTTTCTTAAAAACAAAAAGAAAGAAGTAACCTAACCATGGCAGCCCTAGTCCATGAACCTGCTACCCCCGGGCCCCTTCTTGATACCGCACCCCGTTCTGACCCCGCCCCGTCTTTGGACCACTCTTCGGACACTCCTCATGCCTCTGTACCTCTTGCCGGTGCTGTTTCCTCACCTGCTTCAGGTACTGAGGCCTCGACTGACTCCTTCGATTTATCTGACCTTCGCTCTCCTCTGACTATGCTTCCGGCCTCTCCCTCTACGGTGCGGCAATTTTCGAATCGCCGGCCCGTTCCACGTCGGACCAACTCTGGTCCCATGCCTAAACGACAACGACAATTACCTGCTGATGATACTTCTCCACCTTCTCGTTCTTCTCAGAAAAGATCGACACGTCCTTCACTACCTCTCCACGCTCAGTTTCAGACTGCACAATGGACTAAATTCTTCACTTTACGACCGACTTCCTCTACTGCCTATCTTTCTGACCACAGTATTGGCAAGGCACTCCTACGCCATGTTGGTAAAGATATTTCTTTTCATGCTCTTAAGAGCGGTATGCGCATCGTCACCGTACAGAATGCTACCATGGCTCATGAGCTTTCTCGTCTTTCCCATATCGATACTGTTCCTGTAACTATTGAAAAGCATCATTCCCTCAATTCTTGTAGTGGTACCATCATTCTGCCCCATACCATAGTTCAACAAAATTTCCAGACATGTGGCACTGACATTCTTGAACAGCTGGAACTCCAAGATCTCCCAATCCTCAAGGTAGACATTTACGTTCTTCCTGCCCGCGGGCGGAGACGATACCCTAGCAATGTTGCTCGTTTAACTTTTGACAGCTGTGAACTCCCATCCTCAGTTTATGTAGCAGGACATCGGTTACAAGTTCGAAAGGTGATCCCTACACCGCAACAGTGTAGAAATTGCTGGCGATTTGGCCATCCAGCGAAATATTGCAGATCTGTCGCCGAATGCTCAGTCTGTGGTGCCGATGACCATTCTAATACGTCTTGCAATCGACCTCCCTCTTGTTTTAATTGTCATGACGCTCACCCTTCGTACTCTCGCCGTTGTCAAGTCTACTTAAACGAGCGGGAAATCCGTTACCTCAAAGAGGCAGAAGGTCTCCCTTATGCCATGGCAGTTTCTCATCTCCGCCTCCAAGGGAGACTACCTCGTGTTTCTTATTCCCGTGTTTCAAAACGTCCCCCCACTTCTGGTATCCCATCTTCTGCACCCACCTCTGTGGTTACCTCTCCCATAGCCACTCCTGTAGCTAATTCTTTTGCTGTCCTCGGCTCAGACGTCCCTACTTCAACGTCTCAGTCTGATCTTGCTTCTTCGTGTTCTCTCTCACAAGCCTCAGTAGCGACGAGATCTCATATGACACCTCCTCCCAATCGTCCCTCTACTTCTCAAAAGTCAAAAAAAGGTCCGTTAACACCTCCTACCCATCTTCCACCTCCTCATTTTCCCTTCCCTGTCTCTGTACCTGGTTCTCCCCCTCTCACTGGCTCTGTTACAAGTGTAGAGGTTCACCCTCCTCCTCGTACTGTACCTTCCTCCCCTGTTCCCTCCCAAGTTTCTTCCTCTTCGGCCACCTCCCAGGTTTCTGCCTCTTCTGTCCCCTTCCACGCTTCTCCAGTTCCCTCCACCCTTCCGTCCCCCCCTACCTTGGTACAGTCCATTACAGTTCCAATCTTTACTCATCCTCCCCCTACCATTTCCAATATTGTCTCCCATATGACGTCTCTGAATTCTGAAACACTTGAAGCAATCTCTGAATATATTGCAGAGACCAAACCATCAATGGACACTGATCCACCCTCCGCTCCTTCTCTCTCCTCTACTCTATCTGCGCAACTCCTTTCTTCACAGCGCACCGTTCCTTCGCTGGTTGAACGTTTTCCACTGCCTCCGCATGTGGACTTTTCTAACCCCTCTAGTCCGTAGGAACCCTTACCTGCGGATTTCAGGTATCTTTATCATTGCCAATCATGGCCTATTTACAGTGGAATATACGCGGCCTCAGGGGTAATCGGGGTGAGCTTCAGATGTTACTCTCCCAGTTTTCCCCTGTTGGTGTTTGCTTACAGGAACCAAAATTACACTCTGCTGTTATCTCTCCCATCTCAGGCTATAATTTATTGTATTCTTCAGATCCTTTTCCTGATGGGACCTTTAATGAAAGTGCCCTTCTTCTACGCACTGATATTCCGTACCATCAGCTATTTGTTCATACTTCGCTGCATTACACAGCAGCCCGTATCCACTTGCATAAGTGGTATACGCTCTGTTCTTTATATCTCTCTCCTTCTCGGGCATTATCTATTCCGGATATTGCCTTTCTTGTTTCGTCATTACCACCACCGATTCTGTTACTTGGTGATTTTAATGCCCACCATTTCCTCTGGGGGGGTCTCACTGTGATTCCCGTGGCATTCAGTTAGAGGCTTTTCTTGCCACCCACCCCCTCCATGTTTTAAATACAGGTACTCACACCCATTTTGATCCTCGGACTCACACTCTCTCTTGCATCGATCTCTCAGTCTGCTCTTCCTCCGCCGCATTAGACTTCACTTGGTCTGTTCTTCCGGACTTACATGACAGCGATCATTTCCCAATCATTCTTACTTCCCCTTCATATTCACCACCTCTTCGCATCCCACGCTGGCAATTTGATCAGGCAAATTGGAACCTTTACTCACACCTAACTGTTTTTAGAGAGGTTCCTTCTTCGTCCTCCATCGATGAGCTTTTACACCTCTTCTCGTCCTCCGTTTTAACCGCAGCTTCTCATTCTATACCCCAAACTTCGGGCAGGCATTCTCAGAAATGCGTGCCTTGGTGGTCTCCTGCTTGTGCTCGTGCAGTACGTTTGAAACGCACTGCATGAGGCAGGTACCGGTACAATAGAACCACAGAGAGATTTCTTGAATTTAAGCAGAAGCGTGCGATCGCTCGCCGTGTCATCCGTGACGCTAAACACACTTGCTGGCGAGATTATGTCTCCACCATCACCTCTGCTTCCTCTATGAGTGTAGCCTGGAAAAAAGTACGAAAACTGAGTGGTAAATATTCTCCTGACCCGGCTCCTGTTCTGCGGGTTGCCGGTGTTGATATAGCAAACCCACTAGATGTTGCCAATGAAATTGGCAATCATCTGGTCCGTATTTCTCAGGGACTCCATCTATGCCCCTCATTTCTTTCCTCAAAGTCTGCCAGAGAGTTAGCACCCTTGGACTTTTCTTCTCTCAGAGAAGAACAGTATAATGTGCCTTTTACACTTCAAGAACTGGAGGCAACACTCTCAGCTTGCCGATCATCGGCAGCTGGGCCCGACGACATTCATATTCGTATGCTACAACATTTACATCAGTCAGCCCTTGCAGTCCTATTATGCCTTTACAATCTTATTTGGTCACAAGGAGTTCTTCCACAGCTGTGGAAATCCGCCATTGTTCTCCCTTTCCGCAAACCAGGCACTACGGGATATGAAACCTCCCACTATCGTCCCATTGCTCTTACCAGTGCAGTTTGCAAAGTGATGGAACGCCTAGTAAATAGACGTTTAGTGTGGTATTTAGAGACACACGACAGTCTCTCCACTCGTCAATATGGCTTTCGTAAGGGACGTTCTACCATAGACCCCTTACTACGCTTGGATACGTATGTTCGTAATGCCTTTGCGAATAACCACTCAGTTATTGCCATATTTTTTGACCTTGAGAAGGCATATGACACAACTTGGAGGTATAATATTTTAGGCCAAGCCCACTCCTTAGGCCTTCAAGGCAATCTACCATCCTTCCTTAAGAACTTTTTAACTGACAGGCATTTCCGTGTTCGGGTTAATAATGTGCTCTCCCCGGACTTTATCCAAGCTGAAGGTGTCCCCCAGGGATGTGTTCTGAGCACAACACTTTTTCTCCTTGCTATTAATGATTTGGCCTCTAATCTTCCATCAAATATTTGGTCATCACTCTATGTTGATGACTTCGCTATTGCCTGTGCAGGCGCTGACTGTCACCTTATTACAGTTTCTCTCCAGCATGCAGTCGACCGTGTTTCCAATTGGGCCACCACACGTGGGTTTAAATTTTCCAGCACTAAAACCCACCAAATTACTTTCACTAGACGCTCTGTCATCTCCGATCATCCTTTGTACCTCTATGGCTCCCGTATCCCTGAACGTGATACAGTCAAGTTTCTGGGCCTCCTCTTTGATCGTAGGTTATCCTGGAAACCTCACATTACCTCTCTGAAGGCAACTTGCCACAGCCGGCTGGACCTCCTTAAAACCCTTGCTCATCTTTCATGGGGAGCTGATCGTCGAACCCTCCTTCACCTACATTCCACCCTTATCTTATCGAAACTTGATTATGATGACCAGATCTATTCAGCGGCATCTCCTGCTACTCTCTCTAGCCTTAACCCCATTCATCACCAAGGATTACGTTTATGCCTTGGTGCTTTTCGCTCTTCCCCTGTCGAGAGCCTCTATGCAAAAGCAAACGTTCCATCCTTATCCGATCGCCGTGATGCCCATTGCCTTCGCTACTATGTACGCTCTCATGATCTCCGCAATCCTTCCATTTATAGAATGGTCACTGATATTAGTAGACATCCTTTATTTGTTCGCCGCCCCTTTCTATGTACATGTAGCATCTCACTTTTCCCTACCCCCCTGGGAAATTCCAGCTGTTCGAGTCTGTTCTTTCTCTCTCCCTTGCTCGAAAGCCCAACTGTCTACGGTCGCTTCCCGCTCTCATTTTCTTGACCACTTTCACTCTCATTCTCATGCCATTGCTGTGTACACAGACGGCTCTAAGTCTTCTGACGGCGTAGGATTCGCAGCAGTGTTTCCGGACAGCGTCGTACAAGGGCATTTACTATCTTCGGCTAATATTTTTACTGCTGAATTGTATGCCATCCTTACAGCACTTACCCGTATTGCATCTATGCCTGTGTCATCATTTGTGGTTGTCTCAGACTCCCTTAGTGCTTTACAGGCTATACAGAAATTTGATACACCTCACCCCTTAGTCCTCCGTATCCAACTTTGGCTATGCCGCATCTTTACCAAGCATAAAGATATTGTTTTTTGTTGGGTCCCTGGTCATGTTGACGTACAGGGCAATGAACAGGCAGACACTGCTGCGCGGTCAGCAGTACATGACCTACCAGTTTCATGTAGAGGTATTCCATTTACGGACTATTTTGCTGCAATATCTTCCCAACTTCACACCCGTTGGCAACAACGTTGGTCTACTATGCTCGGCAACAAACTTCAATCTATTAAACCGAGTATAGGTTACTGGCCATCTTCTTATCACCAGTGTCGAGGTTGGGAGACTACTCTCTCCCGTCTTCGCATTGGCCATACTCGTCTTACTCATGGATATCTCATGGAGAGGCGCCCTGCTCCTCTCTGTGAGAATTGCCAAGTTCCATTATCAGTCAGCCACATTCTGTTGGACTGCCCACTTTATCAACGAGCACGCAGAATTTACCTCCGTCGTCGTCTTCGCTCTGCTGCTCTCTCTTTACCTTCCCTTCTCGCTGATGGACCCACCTTTCATCCAGACTCTCTCATTGACTTTTTGACAACAACTGACTTACTTCACAAATTCTGATGCCTTCAGCCCTTTCTACTTCAATCTCTTGCTACCCCCTACCCCCCGTACTATCCCCTGCCCCGCTGTTTTCTATAACCTACTGATCATCCCTCCTCCCTTCTGCCATCCATTACCCTCGCTTCCTTCCCTACCCTGCAGTGCTGTATAGCCCTTGTGGCTTAGCGCTTCTTTTTGATTATAATAATAATAATAATGTAGGTCCCAACTGGCCAGCCAGCCAACCAGCCAGTCAGCCAGCCTGCTGAACAAGTATTATGTTCCAGAATTGTTTCTCTTTACTTAGGGCATAGGTTATAAGACATTCTGAAAGAGTGTTGCACATGGGTTATTATCGAGGTTTTTTTTATATTTCCTCGACCACTTATGGCCACATTCACCTCAGAGTCACTAAACTCGGGGTCAACATCACTTTCCTCTTAAAATAGGAGAGTTAATAATACATGAAATCAGTGAATCCCAGGTGTTTGCCGTGCTGTTTGCTCTGGCTGGCGTTCATTTGAACTGGTGCTCCTACAAGGTACTAAGTGGTCCCAGATTTTTTTAATGCAGTGCACACTGAGTGTTATGACCCATTCTGTGCTGACAAGGCATCTCAGGCCAATCGTGCCATATTTGAAGGCAGGAAAAATAAGACGTTTATATACGTTTGGGACACTAGCAGTAAGAACTTATATATACATTTGGACCGTTTATGGGTTAAATCTAGGTTTGTTAAATTGAGGGTTTACTATTCAACATTACTACTGTATTAGGAAAAAAATCATGACACTGTGTTAGATTGCGACAATTATGTAAGTGTATTTATGTAAGTGCGTTTGTACGTGTATGTTTGGGGGTCTGAAATGGACTAATCTACTTCACAATATTCCTTATGGGAATAAATTCGGTCAGTACTGGCACCTGAACATACTTATGGAGTGAAAAAATATCGTTAACCGGGGGTTCACTGTATTTGAAGGTAAATTGTTAAAAATAAAGGCACTAAAACCTCAATGTAATGGACTCCGTTGTAATGGATTTCAGATTTAATGAACAAAATCTGTGACAGGACATTGTCCGGAAACAATAGACTTAGTTTATTAAATTCAGAATTCTTCATTAATGGTACAGTCATGGTAAAAAAATCTTGTCATTCTGATTTACATGACAGTTTCCTTTAATGTACACCAACTCCTCTCTATTAGTCCATTATATCAGAGTTTCATGAGTTCTACATCAAAGGTAAATATAATATGTGGCTTCCCTGAATATTGCCACCAAGTAGATGTTTCTGTAAAATTTGCTTTTTTTATTTAAACAGTTACGAAATCCCATGGAGAACTTTACATATGCTACAGTGAAGGGATCGTCAGTGGATATGTACTTCCGACGACAGGTGGAGCTGAGCAACATGTACCGTACTATGGAAGGAAACAATTATCCTACAGCAGAGGCAGCCATCACAGCAGTCAAATCTGGGTAGTTTTTATGAAAATTTTTAATTTGCTATTTTTGATACAGAGATTAGTAAAACTGACCATATGCAGTATTGTAGGTGTCTGCAGTCACAAGGCAGTAGTATACTTAATTGAAAGTCCTCACTTGAGTAATTTTATATATATATTTTTTTTCAGGAAGTTGAAAGCTTTCATATGGGACAGCTCACGTCTGGAGTACGAGGCAGCCCAGGACTGTGAACTGGTGACTGCTGGGGAGCTTTTTGGCCGCTCAGGGTATGGCATTGGTTTAAAAAAGAACTCTCCATGGGCAGATAGGGTGACACTGGCCATCCTCGAGTTCCACGAGAGTGGCTACATGGAAGAGTTAGACAACAAATGGATTCTGCAGAACCAGGAAGACATGTGCAACACAGATGAGAAAGCCCCGGCAACACTGGGGCTCAAGAACATGGCAGGTGTATTTATCCTGGTTGCTGCTGGCATTGTTGGTGGTATAGGACTCATAATTATTGAAATAATTTATAAAAAGCATCAAATTCGCAAGCAAAAGCGCCTGGAAATTGCTCGACATGCTGCAGACAAGTGGAGAGGGACTGTTGAGGTTTGTTAAATACTGTATAATGTACATAAACTGCTCTTTCATATTTTCATATACAATATGCAGTTAATAAGAAAATGAAAAATGTAACCTACTGTACAATACAGTGCTATACATGAGTTGGTTTTTGTAATTTCATACTTGTGTATTTTCAGAAACGTAAAACTTTACGTGCCTCAATGATGATGCAGAGAAGACTCAAAGCAAATGGGGTTAATGAGCCATCAGTGATTTGCGTCAATGTTGAGAGTGGGTCCGGTGCTGGATCTGGGGTAGGAACAGCGGCTGGGACGGGGGCGGGATCTGGTGTTGGTACTGGTGCTGGGGCTGCAGTTGTGAGTTCTGCAAGTGGCACTGCTGCAGCTAGCATTGGAGCAGCTGACCTGCCTCGCATGCTTCCCCCACCACCGCCAGCACCTTTAGCACCTCCTTCACCTCCAGGCCTACCTCCAGATGTGCCCCCAGCACCTCCTGCACCCCGATGGGGCAACGACATTCGGCAGCGCCATGTTTCAGCTCAGGATGAAGGCCTGCCTCCTCCACCTCCACCCCCTGCAGGCGTGGACACCATGCGACTGCACGCCTCTTACAAGAACTTATTCGGCCCTGACCCGCCTGATTTGGTGGCGTGAGCATCTACTGTAGCCTCTGTATCAGAGGTAGCCAGGTTCACAGGGGCAAGTGATCCTGACAGGGAGGCCCACTATCTCCCCTCTTCATTACGTCCACTCGGCGGCGCCCCGGGCCACGCTCCCCTCAGGCCACTGTGCTGTGCACCACCAATGGCCTGCCAGCTGGGCCAGGGGGGCACTAACTACGCTTCTCACTCGTCAACAACATTGTATAAACCCATGGACATTTATAGCATGTTATCAGTGGGTCAGAGAACCTTGACCACCCTAACTTTAATTGTTTATTTTGGTAAAACACATTCAAGCCCTTCTGCAACTCCTGGTTAGAAAGCTAAATATTATTTAGTTAAGGTAAGCCACACAGGAGTTAAAACAGTTGATGAGGGAACTTGTGTGTGGTTGTATAAAAGAGCCAGTAGACACACTCCCATAGTACCCCGTGGGAGCAAGAGGGCGTGCTTGTTGATCTGTTGTTGTCCTCCCATCCTGCACCCTCACCGGGAGTCTTTTTAGCTAGGGAGCATTAATGTGGAGCCCTGACCAGTGTGAGGGATGGGGAGGGGGGACTGTCTGCTCAAGCCCTCAGTATGAGGGGAGAGTGGCAATGAGTGCTCCCTCAGACTGTTGGTGTGAGGGGCAGGCAACATTAAGTACCCTTCATGCTAGGTGTGAAGGTTTCTGTGGCAGAGTCCCTCCTTATTATCACTAGTGCAGTATGGATAAAAGTAAATTTCACCTCTTGTTATGGGTTGCCATGAGTGTCTTCATGTGTGGTCCACATATGTGAGGAATGGTCACCAGGTAGCGCCCTTTCATACCACACCTATCTGTCATGAGTAGATAGTTGTTCCATCATGAAGTTGATATCAAGAGGTAAACAGTAATAAGTCCTTATCACATCAACTGGTGTTAATAGCTGGTGACACTGTACACCCCTTGATGCTGTCAGTGTGAAGTGTAGGTACCTGTAAGTGCTTCCTCCCTCCTCCTTCCCACTTACCCCCATCACACATCTTTCTGTTAGCCTTGTAAGGCCCTGCTAAATATCTGGAATCTACATTGTTGATGATACGCTTATTATCGTTGTGTGTTGTGACTACGGACAAGAACAGCCACACACAGACAAACATTGGGCATACAGTTACCTTGAAGGGCTGTGTGTTGACGACTCATGATGTGGTGGTCTGTTCCCGCGGTTGTTTACATGTATACTTATTTGTAATTTCTGAGGCTGAATATGATGAAATTTAATTGAAAAATTAATTTTTCTACAAAAATTCAATTGTGAAAAAGATCAGTTGTAATGTTTATAAATACAGTATAATAATGATGAAAAAACTTTGGTAGAAAATCAGTTGTTAAAAAGAAATTTTATATAATTATGATTTCTGTCATCAAAATTGGTAGAGTAATATAATTTTTTGAAAAATGCCACTAATAACTAAAGAGGACATAATACTAGGAAGACCAACCAGCTTTCCTTTGTTTGGTCATGTGGGCTGAAGATGCTGGAATTCATAGTGCCACAAGTGGAAGTTCAAGCCCAGAAGTGTTGCATTAAGGAGCAATGAGCCTTATAACACAACTACTGAAGGGTGAGAATAACCTAGTGTGTGGCGTAGAAAGATGTTTAGGTGTGTGTGAATGTGTGGATGCATGCGTGTGTTTGTGTGTTTGATACAAGGATCCAGAATGGAGCTAAAACTTATATTGATGTAGCTATGAGTTTGTGAAAGTTTTCTTATAGTTTCATTACCTTTGTATTTATTAATTTAAAGTTTGAAATGTTCTTCCATAACTGTGGTAAATTTAGTTTAATTTGTACCAATTTAAAAATTAAATAATGTATTCAAGTACGTATGATGTCCTTATTCTGGTCATTAATGACTGACTCTTGACTTCAGACAAACTCTTTTGGGTCTTTAATGGTTTTGTCAGCATTGAAATAAGTTCTGAGGAAATGACAATTAGTAGTGTGTGTGTAACCTTATTCTTTGATTTAATAATTTTTTGCATGTTTTGAACTACTGATGCTGTATTAGTATTCAGAAGGGGTGACTGGAGATGAGTTCCTATTACTAACTGTAATGTGCTCAAGCTTCACATCATAAAAATAGAGTGAACACCTTGTTTCATATACTGTATAAAGTAAAAGCAGGAACAGACATCTTGTGTACTTGTCTATATCATATATATCACTCTTTTTACTTAATTAAAAACCGAGGCATTTTCCTCTTGCCATTCACACAGCTCCAGTCACCTTGTTGATGCTTAGTACAAACTTCATAAAACTGGAATTACAGGTGATTGATTAGATTGGTTCCCGTACTATTCATAATTTCAAGTCTCTCTTTCTCTCGATGTGCAACAGTAAATACCCAATCGGTGCTGAGTAGCTGTCCATCATGTTCTGGGTTTTTGTACCTTTATGCAGCATCTAGCAGATCATTTCCTGGGAACATGTATCCACACAGGGGCTGGAGACTGGTGTGGTTGCATAGTCACAGGAACCTGTGGGGAGGTACACTGCACTAATGTTATGTTAAGGCAGCACTCTTCTTTAACCAGTAAGCAACTGCCATTATATAATTCGAGATGTGTTCATATTGCAATGTCACGCTGCATGTAATGTTAATTGTTCCTCCTTTCATTTGCAATATATGGTACCATACCAGAATAATACGGCAATAAAATTACTAATGCAGTTTGTGTGCACTGAAGAAGAATAGGCAATATTTTGAAGAATATATTTACAGGATGTCAGAAATATTTCTTACTATAATTTGCAAGTCATTCATTATGACAAGACAATCAAGTACCTTATATAATATACCATTTGCTTCAAATAAGTCATAATGTGAGTTTTCACAAATTTTATACATTACTATATAATGAAACTACATTTTTAATTAGAATAATTTTGATGCAGTTAATTGTAAGGGAATGTACAGTACTTGACTTCTTCAGTATCTCAAGGAAAACAAGACGAGCAACTTGTCTTTGCCAAGTTGAACATTAATGTTTGGGAACCAAACTAAACATTCACACAGATTCTTTAAAATTTAAATTTATTGTTACTGTAGACTGTTGTTATTGTTCTGTTTATGCTGTGATTATCAATTACGCAATAGCTAATTCTTATTTATGAGTATAATTCATACCAGTAATTAAGCTAAATTATTTTTTAAGTTGTTATAGATTAAACTTTATTGTTCAGTTAATGGTAAATTTTTTGTATATGGATAAGACAACCTGCTCTCACCTTTATTTTATCTTATAACTAATTTGATGAGTATAGTGTGATGCATATATTGAATGCTATTTGCTGATGGCTCAAAATTATACTTATAATTTAAATCATTCTTGTTAAATGAGGTCTGTATTTTTTTTCCTGGCATGGTAAACCAATAAGCACATTTTTAGTACATTTTTCACATTTACTGGTCCCTTAACAGGCTGGCTTGTAAAGGAACAGATTCACTATTCATCCTAATCTATGCTCATGAAATTGTTAAACATTGATCTACGCATTCTGCGTGGATATACCCAGAAACACAACTCTCGATGAGGCCAACAGTTCTTGACCTAACAGCTGACATTAGTGGCTCCCAGTAATAAGCACTGCAGATAAGTTACAGGATCTCTTCATGTCAGTGATCAGGTGATGTCCTATTGTCCGACCTGAACGTTTTTCAAACATCATATATGTTAATGGAGGATTGTACCTTGTCTTATGTAAAGACAAATAGTGCTTCAATCTCCACTGTGCACTATCAGTAGCCCTTTTCACAATCCAATTGCAACAAATTATATTAAGTATTACAACTAAAAGGAAGTGTTAGTAATGAGAAAAATGTGAGTACAGTGTCACAATTCAATTATATAAATATTACTATTAATTCATCCTCATCCTACTGTTGGCTGGTAATCTAGCACTCTTCCTTCTTTCAATAAATTTTCATTACTATGGGACATACTACATACATTGACATTCTTGATGCATTCACCATACAGCTATGTTGATGGATACACTTGAGTTTTTAAATTAATAAACATTATATACACCTGGCAAAGATAGCTATATACCACAATAAGCTTATAGACCTAGATCACTACACATGGACAAAGTTGTATATAGATAAATAAATGTAAGTACCACAATTCAATTATTTAATTTAGTGCATCATTCAGCATAGTCAATTCTAATGTATGAATGTACAGGTGGACATGAGTGCCTAAAGTTGGAACAAATTATAAACTGGCATTTCGACCAGATAGAAATTAAGGGTATCATTATTCTATGCAAATATCCTTAAGTAAAATCCCCAATTAACAAATCATATAAAACAAATTAAATTTAAAATTTTAATTCACTAACTACAATGACTGGTTAATCATAATTAATATTATCTAATCTGAAGCATCATGACTAAAAAAAATTATTTTGACTTTTGTACCATAAAAAAGTAGTGCAACAGCATAAAAATGGATATATATTATGATATTTTATAATTAAAAATATCTTTTCAGAAGAGCACAGATCGCAATTCCAATGATCGACAGCAACACAATGTCTCCACTCATTTTAAAGTTCAGGCACTGTACTTTCCACCCCAGAAATTAATTCCAGTTAACTGGTTTTCCCCAGATCCCTTTATGAATGTTACCTTGCTCACACTTGAACATGTTAAGTCCCAAAATCCATTTGTCTCCTCACTCTTATCTAATATCTTTACACATACCTACTGGATACTCAGTCTTCCATACTTTTTATATATGACTAAGCCATCTTAGCAATTCCTCTTCTGCTACCTAAAATATTTTCCATATCTCCACACTGTCTTCTAGTCAATTCACTATTTATTTTCTGCATGAAATTCACACCACACAATGAATTCACACATTTCCACTGCCTCCAATCTCTTCCTTAACAGTGGCAAATTAACATACCTAGAGTTCCAGGTGTGAAGGGGGGTGGGGGATAGGGGAGGGTTGCTGAGACTTCATTATATATAAAAAACTGTTTAATAAAAGAAAAGAAATATTCTTAATTTCAAATTGATTCATGTAATTTTATTATGCATTATTCTGATTAATTAATTATAAACATGAACAGATTTTTGAAGTATAAGTACAGTATGTTGTATATACAGCTACCTCAGGTCCCTCGTTGCTCTTATGTGCAACTGCTCCTCACTGCAACATTCAAGGACTATTTTTCACATCCATACAAAAATATTGGCAACACCACACTCTGACAACGTACTTCTGTTCATAATATCCTCGATATTCCAACTACCTTACTTCCCATATCTTTTCTATAATTAACCCTCCCAAGCTCCTACACCATCCTCTTAGCTTCACTTCTGAATATCCCAAAAGCTCTGTGTCATCAAGAAACAACAACAGTGACAAGTCCCATTTTATAAAAGTTTAATTATATTTTAAACCAGCTTAATCCAGGTATACACCATTTCCCAACAGAAGCATTCAATTCATGACTCCATCTAGAAATATACATGTAGTCATATCACACATCTATCTAAGGCCCACTTTTACCAAGAATACTTTCCTTCCCTTCTCTATACTCTAACATGAGTTTCACGATCCTCATAAAAACTGTAGTTTTTAAATAGCCTATCACCTATTCCATATACTATTTGTATTTCCTGCCACATCTCTACCCAATCCACTCCATGCAGTAATATGTTTTCTTTGCAAATCTTGAAATGCAATAAACAACACCTTACTATTTTTTGAATATTGCTCACTTATGTTGTTTAATGTGAACATTTGATTCACACATCCTCTACCCTTCCTAAATCCATTTTTTACTCTGCAATCCTCCTCTTTTTTTTTTTTTTTTTTTTTTTGCCTTTCTCCTAATTCTTTTTCAATAATAATTCTGTCATACACTTTGTTCAGTATACTTGACAATCTTATTCCTCTACAATTCTTACACAAACTTTCTTGTTCAATTATTTTATTTTAGGAATGAAGCATACATGCTCTGTGGCAATCCTTAAGAAAGGGGGAATATTGTATTTTGAAGAGCATTTTGAACTATGTATTTGACAGTATATTAAACAAATGTGTGAACCTTTCCAAAACCACTCTATATCATCACCTGTTTCAGCATTTTGGTCTTAATTCCATCCATCCTTACTGCTTGACCTCCTTTTAACCTGCCTACTATGTCATCTACGTACTTCCACCATACTCACTTTGGCTATTACCTCCTAACAGATTCTATGTATCCATGCCTCATGCATGAAATTATTGCTTCCTTCTCATCAAATACATTTAGCATCTCAAAATATTTCTCTCTCCATTTTTTTCTCTCTCCATCCCTCCCTCCCCTAACATACTATATATATAGGAATGGTGCAAACTTGAGTATATTGTCCAGAAGAAAAATTATAATTGATTGGCATAGCCTTATTTTAGGACCTATAAGCATCTTCAAAATCATGTCCCAAAATACGCATGGAGAATGATGAACGATTATTAATTCATTTTAAATATTAACATTAAAAACAACCATAAAAGAGAGAGCTTAATATGTTAGGAAACAGAGGTTAATTAACCCTTAAACTGTCCAAACATAGATCTACGTTTGCGTGCATACCGCTCCGACCTTGATTTTCTCCATAAAGCATGTAAAAAAACATAGATCTACGCAGGATTAAATCTTCATATAAATGTATCCCTCACCCTTCTACCTTCCATCTCAGATTTATACACCCTCTTCATCAACCTATCTGCAACCTTCCTTTCTACATGTTCAAACCACTTAAACAACCACTCTCATCCCTCTGAATTATACCCTTACTCACTTGGTTGGAGAGAGGGGGGGCTACAAGAGGCTTGAGGATCCAGCAGGCTTGTGTAAAGGTATTAACTATGAATGAATGGAGATGAGTGGTTTTTAATAAACATTGTATTGGAGTGTGAGCAGGGTAACTTTTATGATGGGATTCAGGGAGACCGGTTTCTTGAACCTTGACCTGGAAGTGGGGAGGGCAGTGTCTGCACTCTGGAGGAGGAAGGGCATAGATGCTGCAATCGAAGGGTAATATGACTGTGATGTCAACACACTTCTAGAAAGAACATTCACTGAATGTCGGCAAATGTGTTTTCTTCTTTGAGTCACCCTGCCTTAGCGGGAGACAACCATTGTTTAAAAAAATGTACTGTTTTATACACTGAACCTATTAAGTAACTCAGTGAACAGTTAAATTGTAATACAATAATGTATATACGTATTTATAGCAAATTCAAATTGTTATATCACATGTTCAGTAATAAGTACAGTATTTTTTTAAGTCAGAACAATTTTATTATGAACTGGAAATTAATTGTGGATGTAGTGAATAGGTAGTAGAGTGACGATGGATCTTTCATGGAACTGAGGATAAATCATGATACTTTAGAGAAAGTGGGAATGTGGAAAAAACTTTTCAAATGAAGTACAATACAGAACTAAGTTACAGTTCCCCTCTAGGAAAATTATTACAGAACACCAAGATTTACTGTTTCATATTTTCAGCTTTGTTTCTAATGGTGAACTATTTACAAATGTATAAGTTTTTAAAAAGTTTTGTAATCAAATACCTTCTATAAAATCTAGGATTTATTTCTGAAAATTAGCTTTCACCTTTTCATGAACATATTGTGTAAATAAAGCATCAAGTGGGCTTGAACCTGGGTTAGCTGGGTAACATTCCCGCATGTGTAACTGTATGGTCTTGGGGTACAGGTGTCGGGGGTGTTATCTGGCTAACCCAGGTTTGAACTCTCATGATACCCTGTTTTGACAATCTGTAAGGAAAAATGTGAAATCTCAGTTTACAGTGAAAAGATACAAAGGTCATATGAATTATTCTTTACCTAGAAACTCGAGTGTGGCCAGATATTGAATAAAATATAATTTGTGCCAACAGAGGAACTTATCACAACCGATGGATTAAGCAAAAATTTCTTGCTTTAATGCTTATGTTCCATTGTGGTCTAGGGATGCAGTTGTGGGAATGTCACCTGGCTAATCTAGGTTGGAGCCTACACAAGGGCTTTTTTTTTTTCACTCACTGTATTTCCCAAGAAGATACATAGCATTTTGGGCATCAAGTGTCAAGTCAAAATGTTTTGTTTCATGTTAAATGATTTTTTGCAGGATTTTCTTACTTGCATATATGTACTCTATATTAAGTTCCTGTACATTTTAATTTAAAATTTCCTCTTAAAATTCTAAATTAAAATGATAAATTACAATACACTGAAGGTGACAAATATAAAGCTGAATGATATAGTATAAGAAAAATACTTTGTTGATAAACATTGTTTACTTTCAACAAATGAATTGATGCTTTACTTCTAGATCATATTTGGACCAACATAACAGCACCTCTAAATTTAGGTATAATCACAGATATTACAATTGACTATTACTCTACCTTACTAATCATTAACATTACAAAAATCACATTCAAAACCACCCCAAAAAATACATTTTACTCCATAATGATACTTCATATAAAACTTTTTGATGCTATTAAACACACAAAATGAGAGAGAGCTATCTCAACTAGAACATAAATTCTGGAGAAGAAAGTTTCCTCAACATTACTTCAATATATACTTCCCAAATAATCCACACAAATAACTTCTAAAAGGTTAAATGACCCATAGCTCATAAAAAAGGCTGGCCCAGATTAATTGATAAATAACATAATAATAAAAAGCAGTATAGGCTGGGCCTTCTCTCCAAGGAAATAGTAAAGCAACTCTCAAGTTTATTCAGGCAAATTTACTATTCTAATAAAGTTAACAACTCCAACAGATTTACTGTATTAAAAACTTAGAAAACCTTCTCCCAAATTCTAGCATAAAAAAATAAAGTATCCTTCCAAAACAGGAACCATCCCTCTCAACTGCAGATACTGTAAATAAGATTAAAAATTTCTTCACTACAGTAAAAAATAGTCTTTCAAAAAAAATCCCAGAGGTCCATGCAATATCAGTAGTTATCCAGCTGGTAATTATCCAAACTCGTACTTGGCTACTGCCACAAACACTGCAATAGTTTCAGTTATTAAATAACCAAAAAATTTAGCTAGTAGCACAAGTACATATTACTTCCATCTTTTTCAATACTTTTGAACAAATTGATTGAAAGGAGATACCTTTCCAGACTGCCTTAAAAAAGCCAGGATAACACCCATTCACAAAGGTTGTGATCAAACCAACATTAGCAGTTACAGACCCATATTAAATCTACCAATACAGTACTACCAAAAATATTTGAGAAAGTGATCCACAAGCAGCTGTCCTTATGCATAATCAAACATAAGGTGCTTGCTACTAGGCAATTTTTATTTTAACCCCAAAATAGCACTAATGATGTGATCATAAAAATGTTGACACAATTTATGCAGCACTTCAAAGAAATAAGTATCTGTTGGACTTTTATTGATCTGCATAAAACTTTCAATATGGGTGACCACAATATTCTTCTCCACAAATTTGCAGTTATCACTACAGATTTAAAGGGCACACATATAGCCCTATCAGATCTTACTTAACTAATAGACAATAGCATGTATAGTTACAAATGGTACTTCCCCAACTACCTAAACAATTAAATTAGATGTTCCCTGAGGTAGCATCCTGGGCTCTCTTCTTTTCCTCCTACTTGCCGAATGCCACCCAGCATCTTAAGCCAGTACTGTTTGCTGATGACACAATTAATATCTTATCATACTCTGGACCTAATGATAACAATTAAATTTAATTTTAGTAGAAAGAGAAACTTTGTGTAGTTTTTTGGAACCATGTCTATAATTAATCAAAATTAATGAATCTGAACTAGAGATAAAGGATGAGGGTAAGTTCCTAGGTCTGCTCCTAGATAATAAATTAAAATTTAATGATATCCAGCTCATGTAAAGGTGCATAAAACACTAAGTATACTCACCAAAATTTGTTGTTCGCCTATTTATATTAATAACATTACTCTTCTTGCATATACTTATGCCTTATCTAGGGAATCTTCCCCTGGGGTTCTGCCTCAGCTGTCCACCTCAAACCAATTACCATGCAAATCAGAATCATCACAAACTCAAATTTTAGGCAACAAATTATGCCCTTATTCAAATCCCTAAACCTACCGAATATTAACGTTATACTGCACATACTACTATTCATTGCACATCTTCAGAAAACTACACTGTAATGCAGATGTTGGTCTAAAACTAAAAAATTTCCTGGGAAACGATAAAAGAACCTGAGGCATCACCTCTACAGAAACTAGATGTTAATGAAAAGGGCAAAAATATGGAATGAATTCCCAGATAAATAAAATTAACTTCATGAGTTTGTACAACAAACTTACAAATTTGTGTAACGTATATTTCCCTGAAGTAATATTTAGTGTAACCCTTTACTTTGCCATTAAATTTATGGTTCCATATTATAAATTGCACCATGCTCCTTACTGCTTTTAAATTTTATATTTTGAACCGTTATTTTATCATTATTGTACTTCCTAAAATACTTTTTTTTTTAATTATTTTGAGACAAATTTCAGTCTAACATATGTATTTTAAATATGTCTTTCACTTAATGCTCAATTTTCACTTCAGTTTGCATTACAGTATAAATACAGTGCAGTACAGTATTATGTAATTTATATGCAGTATTTAGTGACCACTATATAGAAATACATCTCCTTTCAACAAACCGGCCGTATCCCAGGGTGGCCCAAAAGGAAAAAATAAATTTTCTCCTTTTAAATTTAGTAATACTGTACTTATATACAGGAGAAGGGGTTACTGGCCCCTTGCTCCTGGCATTTTAGTCGCCTCGTACAACACGCATGGCTTACGGAGGAAGAATTCTGTTCCACTTCCCCATGGAGAATATAAATACATATGGACAATATATTTTTTATTTTTATGCCGTTAGTATTAGTCCTAGTTTAAGATCGCCCAAAATGTTATGCATAACTATGGGCTTTTCCTTCTTAGAAGTATACACAGTTAACTTATTTTGTATTAAAACTAAAGTATCTTCTTGGGAAATAAAATTATCATTATCACTAGTCATGGAATGTACTTGAGTTAGGCTAAATTTGTTAGGCAAAATGATTAAGTGCAATCTGTAAATACTTGAATTTATAGAATAACATGGAACCCTTCAACATTAGATGAAAGAGTTATTTTGTATTAATATCAGACATAACTTCAGGAGCAAAACAGGTATGCCAAGTACAGTTTCCAGGAAGGGTTATAACTACCAGGTATTGCTGTACTTATTATTAGATTGCATTCAATAGTGATTAATGAAACCACAGTTGAAGCATTAATTCCAAGAAAATTAACTTCTGAGGTGAACTTCTTCATAAGGAAATTCAACAGGAAAACCAAACTATGAGCAGGTACAGTAATTTAGCTCTTTTTTTTCTGTATACATGTCGTAAAAACTTTTAACAGAAACAATCCATGTTAGGAATGATAACACAGTATTCCAAGGTTGGGAAACACAAAACTATTAATAGTACTGTACCTTGTTCAACAATCAATGCAAAATGAGAAAATAAATGTCTTGTAAATGGTGTCTAATTTTGCTTGTGATGTGGTATGCAACCCTGAACACTCCACTCCACATACACTGATGCAGCCCACTAAACCACCTTTGTAAAAGTCCTACATGAACCCTCATTATCTACACTAGGTAACAATCAAACATGCATTATTTTTCACTGCTTATAATTATAAATTAATTAAAATTAAACTTTTGGTACAGATATTGACATATCATACTGCTACAACACATCTCTGCAAAGTACAGTATATAAATTATGCAGTGTATATTCACCACAATGCAACATGACTGTACTCATATTTTAAAACCTTGACACATCACATTGTACAGTACTTTGCAATGTTTATACAATAGAGTACATTGTCTTATTTTTGTGTTTGCTGTACAATTGTCTTTGTCTTCAACAGACCTTCGTGTTTATGCAAGTGAACATAAGTTTTTATCTTGTAAATTAATGAATTTCCCAAATCCTCCATTCTCCCCAAAAATGTAAGTCTACATGTATTTCCTAAACAAATTTCAATATGCATGTTTGTATGTTTGATGGTGCATCAGCAGAGTGAGCAACACTGCTAACACTTTCCTTGTAATACTCCAGACATAGCAACTTAACCTTGACCTATTAGCCTTGTAATTATCTTCAGAGCTCCATCAGCTAAATTTTTCTTTGAA
The DNA here is from genome assembly GCF_038502225.1 of Cherax quadricarinatus. Lineage (NCBI taxonomy): Eukaryota > Metazoa > Arthropoda > Malacostraca > Decapoda > Parastacidae > Cherax > Cherax quadricarinatus. The sequence continues at coordinate 39,369,934 of NC_091310.1, read as the reverse complement.
CATTTCATGATACATGGTGCATATAATTTATCATTATTTGTTGTGTGCTATACCCTGTTTTGTGCCATAATGTTATTAATGTTTTTGAGTTGTGTTTTGTGTTGTAGACGTGTTATAAGTAGTACGTGATGCCAGCTAGCTCCACTCTGGGCCACATAACGGGTTTGTACATTAATAATCTCATACCTTCGTATTAAGCTTACCTTTATATTGTTGGTGCCAGAGAGAGATGAAAATTAACCCTGGAATTCTAAAGAGCACACATTTTATGAGGCAAACTGCATCTTTATACATAGCTACAGACAGTTATTTAAATATTAAACTGGATATATATATATCAAGTGTAATATATTGCAACATTTAGAATTCTAGGCAAGGGACCTCAATAATTTAGGTTTAAAAAATAAGGAATTGCCGTGAGAGAACAAAATATGGTGATAGTAAATATTATATAACATACTTTAAAATTTAATTATTAAATCTTTTTGTGATTATTTTTTCAGTAAACAAATAGTATATGGTCTCAACTGGCAATCAATTAAGCATAGAGGTTTTGGATTTTTCTACAATGAAAGCAAATAGTAATATATTAGTTTGCCCCTAGAATTAACATGGTAAATAAAGAATTTTCAGAGTAATAAAGCTCTTGTTGACTTCTTCATCAGAAGAGCCATAACAGAAACAAAGATAAAATGATGGTGCTTGAAAGGTATTAGAAAAGGAATAAAACTACACTATTTTAATATCCCTAGTATTATGAAAAATAAAATAGATGAAAGAATTACATGAACCTTGTGTATCAATTTAAAAATGGTAATGTATTTGTTTCAGGAAGTACCGTATATAATTTTTACCATACTAATAATTTTATCCCATATTTTTATTAATTAAAAATTGTGAGAAACATTACAGTGATAGAAATGGTTAAGATATTTAACTTTTCAACTTTACATTTCATGTTTCTTAGATCTGAATCTTTATACAAAGTGATAAATTGCTGAATACATATATTGAAGGAAATTCTGAACTATTGCCTAACATCTTTAAGTTTGCTAAAAGTGGATAATTATTATTATTATTATTATTATTATTATTATTATTATTATACTTAGTCCTAGTATCTCTATTGCAGATGCTAGTTAAAAATTACATATGGAAAATTAACAAGTTAAGACTTTACATAATAAAATGAATAGCCAAAGTCTTTACAAATGGAGAATATTTCCTTTCCTATATGTGCAGCAGTGTGCTAGTGAGTACTCTTCGTTTGACAGCACCTACTGCTGTGTTGCTGGTTTAACAGCATTAACTGTTGGTTTGACAGCAGGTGCTGTTTTGTTGATTTGGCAACACTTACTGCTGTGCTGTTTGACAGCAGCTACTATTGTGCTATTCAACAGCACAACAGTAGGTGCTGTTAAACAACCCCTATTATTGTGCAGCTAGTTTGACAGTGCTTACTGCTATGCTGTTAGTTTGACAGCACCTACTGCTGTGCTGTTAGGTGTGACAGTATCTACTGCTGTGCTGTTTGACAGCATCTACTGCTGTTAGTTTTACAGAACCTACCCGGCTGTTTAGCGCTGTATGGCCCTTACGGGTTTAGCGCTTACATAATACCGTTTACCTGGAGAGGGTTTTGGGGGTCAACGCCCCCGCGGCCCGGTCTGAGACCAGGCCTCATGGTGGATCAGGGTCTAATCAACCAGGCTGGTACTGCTGTTAGTTTCACACCACTTACTACTGTGATGTTAGTCTGACAACACCCTGTACTGTTGTAAGTTCTATTGCCCATTGGTGTGTCGAGGGTTAAAAAGCACGTACTCCAGTGCTGTTTCACAGCACCTGATACGGAACTGTTAGTTTTACTGTACATATTGCTGTTATGCGCACCAGCGTGCTAGTGAAATGCTGTTACTTTTAATGTGATGCTAGTTTAACAGTACCTACTGTTGTTATGTGCACTAACGTGCTAATGAAGTGCTGTTAGCTAAACAGTATCTATTGCTGTGATTTTAGCTGAACGGTACCTACTGCTGTACCTATTACTGCCATGTACACTAAAGTGCTATTGAAGTGGTTTAACACCGCCTACTGCTGTGATGTTTAACAGCACCTGTTGCCTGACAGCATCTATTACTGTGCTGTTTAAATTACCAGTGCATTTTACTGTGTTGCTAATTAACAGCACTTACTGCTGTTTAATATCAAGGAGACAATGAACTCCTTTAATACTTCTTGAAATTCAAGGGCTTAAGGCTGTAAGAGTTAGTCGCATTTAATTATGGTCATTTTGAACACTGACACCAGTACCTTCTTAATACTTTAACACTGCAAAAATGAAATATACTGGTATATTTTTCATCACTACAGATTACTCTTTATAATTCCTCTCCAGGCATATAAAACTGTAGGTTTATCTCTCTCTCTCTCTCTCTCTGCTGTATAGCCCTTGTGGCTTAGCGCTTCTTTTTGATTATAATAATAATAATAATTCTCTCTCTCTCTCTCTCTCTCTCTCTATATATATATATATATATATATATATATATATATATATATATATATATATATATATATATATATATATATATATATATATATATATATATATATATATATATATATATATATATATATATATATATATATATATATATATATATATATATATATATATATATATATATATATATATATATATATATATATATATATATATATATATATATATATATATATATATATATATATATATATATATATATATTATACATACACGTGTGTGTATAGTGATAGGAATCATTGTAATGTCTTGTGCCCAAGCAATAGACATGAATTTACAACCATGTCTTAATGTGCTAGACATACAGTAACTATGGGCTTCTTGTAAGGAATATACATTGTTGTTAACCTGCTACTGTAAGTAACGTACCTTCTTAGGAAATAGTTAACATTATGACACCTAAACCAGGTACCTAAATTTTAAAAGAGGAAAACTGAATGATAAAGCAAGCAAATAGAGAAAATAATAATAAGAAGAAAAAGGAGGAGGAAGGAAGGAAGGCTGTTAAGAACAAACTAGCTACTCTATACAAATTAAAAATAGAAGTCTTGGTGATAAGACACATCCTGGGTGGATACAGTAGTCATAATAATGAGCACCAGGTTACGTGGTCACATCCTGGGTGGTGGATACAGTAGTCATAATAATGAGCACTGGAATACGTGGTCACATCCTGTAGTGGCAGTTTTTATAGTCTGCTGTGTAGAATTTAACCTAGATTAATTTCTTCCAGGAAATGCAACTTACATTCATTGTGGTGATTTGGATTATTATTATTATAATGGGGAAGCGCTAAACCCGTAAAATACAGCGCCTGTGGGGTGTGGAAGGCATTCAGGGAACTGGAGCACAGATCCAATTCCCTAGATCAAGAGCCCCTCACCAGCGTTAAGGAATCTCCCTTGAGGGGGTGTGGTGATTTGATGTACTCTCATTAGTACCAGTACCAGTAACCATTTACCAGTGTCATAGTGACTCACTACCAACCGTCTGTGTGAATCACCTGATATTCACTGCTGCAGCTGACCCTAGCATATTTTTGAACGCCGCACACCCCTAGGCATCTCGTGAGTCAGTCTAAAGATAGGGAGCGGAGACGTAGTCAGGATGGGCGCTTTCCATATATTCCGTTTTAATTATACTCCATTATTGCCTATGTGAGTATCCTTTACTCAATCCATGTTTCGAACCCCACCCCACATCACATTCTGTTCTTGCAACAAAATCTTGGTGTGACTGATACGATAAGAATTGCTTGTATAAAAAGAGTCTGCGAAAATATCAAGGTAATGAGACACTGCTGGGCATAAAAAATTGTACACGCAGAAATAAATGGGTAATTTAGTATACTGGGGTGAATAACACGGCATGAATTACAATAATGACAATTACTGGAGAATACAATGCGAAAAAATGCATGAATTACTTCACACGGAGTGAATGACTAGGGTAAGGAATAAAATACTGCACACAAATAAAGAATAAATTTGTACACTACAAAATAATACTACAGGCAGAGAATATCATAAAAAAACACAGATAAAAATGAAACACGAAAGATGAACGATAACACTGAAAAATAATGAGTCAAAGAAACACTGAGTCTACACTGAAAACACAAGGCTTTGAGTACACAAGAAATTCACTGTAAATGTCTCACATACGCAAATGTCTTTAAATGCAAAGAAAAACGTCTTCAAACAGAAAATTATCACTGAAGACTGGAAGCGGTGGTGTTGGATGGTGAACGGCGAGGGGAAGATGTGGTCCTGTGGGCAGGTGATGATTGGCTCCTCATAATTCACTAAGAGCAAGCATCGGCAATGCTGACCATACAGATATGTAAAGTAACGACTTAAAAACACGCCTAGGTCAATATGGAGAATAACTGCTCGTCTGAGTTTGGTGATAACTTATAGTTTTAAGTGTAAAGTAATAAGTAAGTTTTGGAAGCGTTAGTTTTGTGTGTGTGGAAACTAACCAAACATGATGTGTAAATTATTTTTTTATTAGTGGAAGGATGTATGTGGTAAAATGCATGCCATATCTAATCAGATGAGAAATTTCAATTACTCAGATATGGTAAACACGAGGAAATTAAATCTTCATCAGAGTACAAAACAAATTCTGGCCACAAAATAGAGCGAAACACCAACGTCAAAGACCTGGGAGTGATCATGTCGGAGGATCTCACCTTAAAGGACCATAACATTGTATCAATCGCATCTGCTAGAAAAATGACAGGATGGATAATGAGAACCTTCAAAACTAGGGATGCCAAGCCCATGATGACACTCTTCAGGTCACTTGTTCTATCTAGGCTGGAATATTGCTGCACACTAACAGCACCTTTCAAGGCAGGTGAAATTGCTGACCTAGAAAATGTACAGAGAACCTTCACGGCGCGCATAATGGAGATAAAACACCTCAATTACTGGGAGCGCTTGAGGTTCCTAAACCTGTATTCCCTGGAACGCAGGCGGGAGAGATACATGATTATATACACCTGGAAAATCCTAGAGGGACTAGTACCGAACTTGCACACGAAAATCACTCACTACGAAAGGAAAAGACTTGGCAGACGATGCAACATCCCCCCAATGAAAAGCAGGGGTGTCACTAGCATGTTAAGAGACCATACAATAAGTGTCAGGGGCCCGAGACTGTTCAGCTGCCTCCCAGCATACATAAGGGGGATTACCAACAGACTCCTGGCAGTCTTCAAGCTGGCACTGGACAAGCACCTAAAGTCAGTTCCTGACCAGCCGGGCTGTGGCTCGTACGTTGGTTTGCGTGCAGCCAGCAGCAACAGCCTGGTTGATCAGGCTCTGATCCACCAGGAGGCCTGGTCACAGACCGGGCCGCGGGGGCGTTGACCCCCGGAACTCTCTCCAGGTATGCACCCCAGTCCCATCCTGTGGGCGGTAGTCAAAAGATTACAGACACACAGTGGGTCCAGGGACTGATAGTTGAACAAGTTACAGTGCTAATGAATTATTTACATGTTCATAGCTGGTTACAATCATAATGAATTATTTATGCAGACACGAATGCAGTCACAAAAGAAATACAGTTTATAATTAATAACAGCATAAAATTTAAGACTGAACTAGGTAATTTACACGTTACATTATCCTGCAACTGGCCAGGAATCGAACCCCCGATGTTTTAGCACGTCTCTCAGGAAGCCTGCCAAAGTCCCGAGATGTTTTAGTCCACTCGGTCATCAATGCTTCTTAAAATTACTCGTTCGTAGATGCATTAATATGTTAAACTATGTATGATATTTGCACCTATGTGTACAAGTACCTAAATAAATTTACAGCATAGATGAGTCAGTAAGCCCACTCAGTGGGCCTTGTCTGGTTGGCTTTAAACATTCAGTGCTGATACAGTTTCCTCAGAGAAAGGTTTGCAGTGTTAGCGGGCTGTTGAGGTATCGATTAGCAAAATTTTATTAAACAAACTGGGATAGTAGTTTCTGTATGACTGCTGGAGAATATCTCTGTTGATCGTCTTCAACAGTGATGTATGTTACTCAGAGAAAAGTTCAGATTATTACAGTTCCTGACCCTGTTGATTTACAGCTGAGGATTTTGCGGAGGTTAATAAACGAGGTAATAACCAGAGTTCTCACTATAAATGTTACCCCCCCCCCAAAAAAAAAAAAAAAAATAAAAGACTTCCGCTCCACTGACCATCCAGCCTCCTCCCATTAAATACCCAGGCGTCAGCCCACCAGCTGAATACATGGCAGATATCTCCCACTGATTACTTTGCTCTCTGTTACGAACTCTATACCTCTGTTGTGGACGTTAATCCAGAGGTTATAGAGGCACTCACTGAGCCCAGAAACTGGGCACAGGTGTTGTAAAAGCACAGTAGGTAATTGAGCTCCAGATGTTAAACTTCTTAAAAATATTGAGTTAAAACTCTTATTATTATTGCTTTAATTTGGGACGATATTCTGGTGCACTGATCTGCTGATGATGTGCAGGCTGTACCCTCTCTTAACCTTATCAAACCAACTGCTGTATCTACCCTAGCCAAAAGGGAATACTGGCTGCCACACTTTTTTCTTTAATCTTATTCTTCTGAACACACAACTCGGCTGATTCACTACCATCAAAATGTCTAGCTACTGAGAAAAAAAAAATACCGTTATTTTGCCTACTGTAAATAACACGAAAAATAAGTCATCCAACAAGCAACTATGTCTGATAATGTCAACCAAATTTATGGCACTCTTGTCCTTTCGAAAGGGAAGAGGTACTATGACTTCGGCAAAGGGCTCTTTAGCCAAGGAATCAATGTTGTATGTCTATAAAGATCTTAGGCGATCGAAACATTGTCCAAATGAAAACTTGTCTTACAAAATGTGTATTTTCTTCACTGAATGAAGCTTGCCTTAGCATATGATGGGCCTTGTGACTAGGGCCCCAACGTTCTTTTGACTAAGCAAGCTAAATAAGTAATAGGTTGCTTATAGGAATAATGAATTCAGTCACAGTTTTTCTAAGAATATGGTAATAGTTACCGACAATTACTCTCACTCATTATTTTGCCCCTTTCAATACATACAACTTACGTACAGCATGACATAAGTAACAATTTCTTGTGCAAATTGTTATTTTGGAAGGTATAATGAAAATTAATGCATTTATTAAGGTTGCTTGTTGTGATAGTGTCTCCCGCCCGGTCGAACGTAAACCAAGACGTGGCAAATCCCAGAACGGAAGGTGGAACCCATGGCAGGTGAGACCTCAGACTCACAGGCCAAGAGTCAAGATGGGTTAAGTTACCTAACTTAAACAAACGTTATCTAACCTTAACTAAATAAAACCTAACCTTACTGATTTTTTGTTAATATCTCTACAAATAAAAACTGGCACAAGAAATACTTATTCCATGATGAACGTAAGTTGTATATATTGAAAAGTGTAAAACAACGACTGATTTCCACCGAATAGTTGTCGGTAACTATAGTCCACAACAATAATAATAATAATAATAATAATAATAATAATAATAATAATAATAATAATAGTAATAATAATAATAATAATAATAGATGAAGCAAATTTTAAACATTTTCAATGTAAGAAATTATAAATGCAGATATTGATCTTGACATTTTATTTTGAAGATTGAATTCCATAGCCTACACATCCTGCTGCCATTAGTCAGACATTAGGGAAGTTAATTTGGCAGTTGAAGGAAGCTGGGATTTTCAGGAGGAAATGAGATGCTACGGTGTATAAGATGTCAAGATCAGAATGGAAGCAGAAAAGTGGCAAAAAAAAAAAATTGGTTAAAATAGGAAACTGAAGTTGAAATCTAAATAGTTTTGAGGGTTAAATTTTTGCCAGGAGCAGTGAATCGACCCCTAGCAACCACATATAGGTGAGTAAGGGTATGTGAGAAAAGTTTAATAATCACATTTATAATCTTTTGAGATCTGAAAGTGAAACGGAGAAAAGTATTAGAAAGAAATAAACTGGAATAATTTCTGCTAGTGAATCTAACATGTAGCATTAGATAATAAGTTCTTTAATTTCAATTCATTTTGAGAAAGCTGCTTAATCACCAAGTTAAAACAGCTAAGTACTTATACCTTTAATATATACACATATAAAACATATACATATGGCTATATAACCTGAATAAGTTAGTGGTCAAGGGAGGCTGTATTGACCTGTCCAGAACTGTGACTTTCTCGGGAAATCTTAGTAAAGCATTTGGTAACAGTGCCTTGTGCAATAAACATTCAAGAGTATTGTAGAGTTTTAGAAGCAGAGCCAAGAGTTGTAAAGGATGTTTCTTAATGGAATCAATAACTGTTGATCCAATTTGAAGCCATACTGAAAAATATAATTTAATAAATGATTCTTAACACGGTTTTACAGAGGTATTCTTGCCTTACGAATTTACATTTTTTTTTTCATTATATTCAGTAGACCAAGATACAGATACGATATAGTGTAGATGGATTTCAGTAAATCTGATAAAGTTCCATATTACAGAATGGACATAATTGTGCTGGAAAATATACAGAGAAGGATGATTAACTTGATCTCTTATATCAGAAACTTTTCATATAAAGATAGACTAAAGGCACTGAAATTGAGATATGATTGAAGTGTACAAAAGAAAAGGAAAAAAAATGGAATATGCATAGTAATAATAATAATCCTTATTTCTACAAGTACATGTACAAGGTATACAGTCCAGCTGACATATTACTATATAGAAAGCCGCTTGTTATGCAGAGCATTTCGGGCAAATTAGGTCAATTTTGGACCAGGGTACGACCCGCACCAGTCGACTAACTCTCAAGTACCCATTTTGCTGATGAGGAACATAGCCAGTGTAAAGAAACACACGCAGGTTGTTCCTCGCCGGGTGAAACGAGAGCATTAGCAACCAGATCATGGGACTTTGTATCTTACCTAGACAGGACTCGCAACAATAGTCAAATGGATGAATTTAGATTTAGAGAGGATATAGAGAAGTACGGGTTTGCAACAGAGTAGCGTCACTTAGACAAGAGCCTTGTGTGGCTTTACGTATACGATGGAGAGGTACAAGAGTGTGTGGGGATGGGTATGAACTGGAGCTGACTAGACTGGGTTATAGGCCTACTGCAGTGTTCATTCTTGTGTTTTTGTTCCAGTTCTCAAGAATGAGGATCTAGTTCTCAAAGATGAGGTTCTAGTTCTCAAAAATGAGGTTCTTTTCTCAAGAGTGTGAGTCCTCCAGGATGAGATTCTAATTCTTAGAGACGAGAATGTGAAATTAAAATCTCATTTGGATAAGAATGATGGTAAGTGCAAGTGGAAGGGGTTGGCAGAAACGAAGGGAAACATGTTGAAAGTAATAATTGGAAAGTGGTTTCCAGAAGTGGGATTATTATTATTATTATTATAATCAAGGGGGAAGCGCTAAACCCGGAGGATTATACAGCGCCTGGGGGGGGGGGGATGTGGAAGGCATTCAGGCTTAATTCCGGGAACTGGAGCACAGATCCAATTCCGTAAATCAAGAGCCCCTCACCAACATCAAGGAACCTTCCTTGAGGGGGGCGCCAGAAGTGGGAGAAGGATGAAATTGAGGAAGGATGGAAAACAGAAATCTCTTTGCTGTATATATATATATATATATATATATATATATATATATATATATATATATATATATATATATATATATATATATGTATATGTCGTGACCATATATTTATATATATATATATATATATATGTCGTGCCGAATAGGCAGAACTTGCGATCTTGGCTTAAATAGCAACGCTCATCTTGCCATATAGGACAAGTGAAAATTTGTGTATGCAATAATTTCGCCAAAATCATTCTGAACCTAACGAAAAAATTATATTTCACTGTGTTTGTTTAGTATTAAATTATTGTAAACAAATCTAAAATATATTTAGTTGGGTTAGGCTAAAATAAATTGTTCTTGTTATAATAAGGTTAGGTAAGTTTTCTAAGATTCTTTTGGTGCAAAATTATAAATTTTTACATCAACATTAATGAAAAAAATGTATCTTTAAACGTATAAGAGAAAATTCTAGAAAGGACTTAATTTTAAATGAGTTCTTGCTAATTGACCAGTTTTACATATTCGGCACGACATATATATATATATATATATATATATATATATATATATATATATATATATATATATATATATATATATATATATATATATATATATATATATATATATATATATATATATATATATATATATATGTTTTTTTTCTTCTTCTCTTTTTTAGTAAATGTCTACAGAAGTGGTTACTAGCCCATTGCTCCCGACATTTTAGTCGCCTCATACGACACGCATGGCTTACGAAGGAAAGATTCTTTTCCACTTCCCCATGGACAATAGAAGAAATAAAGAAGAACAAGAGCTATTTAGAAAAAGGAGAAAAACCTAGATGTATGTATATATATATGCATGTGCGTGTCTGTGAAGTGTGACCAAAGTGTAAGTAGGAGTAGCAAGATATCCCTGTTATCTAGCGTGTTTATGAGACAGAAAAAGAAACCAGCAATCCTACCATCATGCAAAACAGTTACAGGTTTTTGTTTCACAGTCATCTGGCAGGATGGTAGTACTTCCCTGGGTGGTTGCTGTCTACCAACCTACATGCGTGAGCGTGTTTGATAGGAGTGAATGGAGACAAATGGTTTTTAATACTTGACGTGCTGTTGGAGTGTGAGCAAAGTAACATTTATGAAGGGATTCAGGGAAACCGGCAGGCCGGACTTGAGTCCTAGAGATGGGAAGTACAGTGCCTGCACTCTGAAGGAGGGGTGTTAATGTTGCAGTTTAAAAACTGTAGTGTAAAGCACCCTTCTGGCAAGACAGTGATGGAGTGAATGATGGTGAAAGTTTTTCTTTTTCGGGCCACCCTGCCTTGGTGGGAATCGGCCAGTGTGATAATAATAAAAATATATCTGTATATATATATATTTATATATACATATATATATACATATATATATATATATATATTTATATATATACATATATATATATATAATATATATATGTATATACATATATATATATTATATATACATATATATATATATGCATATATATATATATATATATATATATATATATATATATATATATATATATAGACAGAGTCAACAGTGAAAGGGGAGTGCAGGTTCTGCGTGTCATGGGGAAAACTGTAAGCCGTTTCATCAGAAACGACATAAAGGCGGAAAGGCCAGACACGGAATCTGGCTGCAGTTTCTTAAAGGGATTGAAAAGCTAATCTTAGTTGTGATCTACACATCCACAAACTTAGATGCTGTCCTGGGTGAACTTATGTGTGATGAAATTGCTAAAGTATCTAGAAATGAAAATATAGTTTTAATGGGAGGTTTTAATTTAGTCAAATTGACTGGAACACTAGCGACTTTCTTGAAATAATCCAGACTTTTTTTTTTAAAAACATTTCGTGTCAGAACTAGCTAGAGGAAATAACCCCTTGGACTTGGTTCTGGCAAATAAGGGTGTCAAAACTAGCTTGAGGAAATAACCCGCTGAACTTGGTTCTGTTAAATAAGGGTGTCAAAACTAGCTTGAGGAAATAACCCGCTGAACTTGGTTCTGGCAAATAAGGGTGTCAAAACTAGCTTGAGGAAATAACCCGCTGAACTTGGTTCTGGCAAATAAGGGTGTCAAAACTAGCTTGAGGAAATAACCCGCTGAACTTGGTTCTGGTAAATAAGGGTGTCAAAACTAGCTTGAGGAAATAACCCGCTGAACTTGGTTCTGGCAAATAAGGGTGTCAAAACTAGCTTGAGGAAATAACCCACTGAACTTGGTTCTGGCAGATAAGGATTCTCTGATAAACAGTCTTAAAGTTAATCAAGACCTTAGGGAAAGTGACTACAAAAATCACTTTAGTTTTAGTATCTCGTGGAATTACCTTGATAATGATAACAAAGTTAAAGACCCCAATTTTTGCGCTGTGGATTATATAGGCTTAAGGGATTACCTGAGTAGTGTACTGTGGTAAAATGTGAAATTAAGATGGCGAAGGTATCAAATACTAACCGAAAGACTTTTTTCAGGTATACAGGAATAAGATTAGTGAAAAAAATGTAACGCAGGCTGACCTGCGTTACATTTTAATTAGCAAGAAGATACAAATGAAATCCTACACATCAATAATTATACAGATAATGATGAAAATAAATTATGCATTATCAAAATCACTTGTGACACTCTTCAGTCAAATAGATTTAAACCAAATAAGTCAAAGGTCCCTGATAAGCTGCTCTCAAGGATTCTAAAGGAATGTAAGGTGGAATCTAGCAAACAATCAGTTAGTCTTTTCAACAGATCACTATAAACGGGTATCGTACTGGATAAGTGGAAAATGGCAAATGTGATGTCCATTTGCAAAGCGGATGATATGTCCTTAGCTTAAAACTGGTGGAATCAGTGATTCACGATTCAATTCGAATCCACCTTGAAAGATATAATTTGATCAACAAATCTCAGTACGGTTTTACATAGGGGCATTCTTGCCTAACGCAATTTACTAACCTTTTTCACTAAGGTATTCGAGTCGGTTGGCCAAGATAAAGAATATGGTATTGTGTACATGGATTTCAGTAAGGCCTTTGAAAAAAGTTGTACACAGGGAACTGATGAAAAGAGTAGCAGCACATGATATAGTAGGAGAAATTATCTCCTGGGTCAAGGCATAGCTGGTAGGCAAAAGAGGGTTTGCATAAATTGGGGACTGGTACGAGTGGTTTGAAACAGGGGTCAGTGTTGGGACTCCTGTTCACACTCTACATTGATGAGGAAATAAAGAGCGACATTGTCGTCAAATAATTTTTGATTAGAACAAAAGAAAGCTATAGGATGACCTGTATAGGTTGCTGTGGTTGGGGAAGTGGCAAATGTAGTTCATTGCAGATAAATGTAAGGTTCTTATCCTAGAAAAGAAAATGACTGTGGCATTTATGAGCTACAGTTAATGTAGATCTAGGTCAGATTGAATGCGAAAAAGATTTAGGAGTTCTGGTTAGCAGAAATTTCCAGCCACAACAGTACATAAGTGTTTGAAATAGAGCTAACGAAATTCTTGGTAAATATCAAGAAGTATCATTGATAGAAATCCAGAGGTTATATTTTAGCTTTATACATCTTTAGTAAGGCCTCTGGTCTTCCTATTACAGAATGCACATAAATGCACTGGAAAATATACAGAGAAGGATGATGAGGTTGATCCCATGTATCAGAAACCTTTCATAGACCTTTCCTACGAAGATAGGCTGAAGGCACTGAATTTATACTCTCTAAAAGATTGAATTAGGGAAGATGTGATTGAAGTATACAAATAGAAAACGGGAATACATAAAGGTAATATGAATAAATGTTAAAAATATATAACAAAGACAAGACTCTCAACAATGGATTTTAGTTGGACGAATTGAGATTCAGACAGGATATAAGGAAGATGATGAATACGACACATTCGCAACGCATGGATATGTTTATTGCCGAAATGTTTTACCTGCACAGCAGGCTTCCTCAGTTCGACACCAGAGAAAATGCTGGAAGCAGTATTGTATTCGACTGTAAGAGCCTGTTCTGCAGATGAAACATTTCGGCAGTAAAGATACCCATGTGTTGCGAATGTGCCTTATTCATCCACTTGTCAGTACTGTATACAATTAATAATACGATATAGGGAAGCGTACTTGTTTGGAAAAAAGTTGTAGATGAGTGACCTATCTCTCAGGTAGCGTCACTGAGGCGAGAATTTTGGGTAGTTTTTAAATGCATGTTGGACTGGAGTATGAGTGGGTGTGAGCTGGACTTGTCTAGCATGGACCAATAAGTTTACTGCAATGTTCATTATAGTCTTATTACAGAACATAATGAAGTGTTTGGCTATACTTTTTGGAAATATCCCGGTATATCATATAAGGAAAATATTGTAATGTTTCTTGAACATTTGCACGAGTGACGAGTGATCCTTCAAAGTAACAGTTTATTTATGTACAGGTACACATAAATACAATTATATAAATTATCATACATAGTAATAAGTGTGTAAATTGCCTATGATAACTCCCAAAAAAGTCAAGAGTGAATTATTTCCACTGGGGTCCTTGATACTGTTGAGCTCAGGAGCTCTTCATCCAAAGAACTGGACCTCTCCTCCCCTTCCTTGGATTGAACTCTATTTCCAGTTCTCAGGGCACTTTGTGACCCCTACGGGTTTAACGCTTCTACATAATTATAATCATAAAAGGTGTGAAACTAGTTCTACTGACAAAATTTACATATGTTTGGGTCTTCCTCTGGAGGTAACTCGGAGCTACCACCTACCCGAACTCAAGAGGTTGTAACTTGAAAAGTTAGTTTTAACAACTTTCATTTCTACCAAGCATTTGAAAGCCGATGTGTGAGGGAATCCACAGGTGAACGCGGACTAGTTTACAATTTGACCGTACCTGTCTCTAGCGTCTGACACAAGCACGTTATAATCGTGCATCACAGAGTTTACAACATTTATGGAGAAGAGAGATAGTTACTTACAATGGTGTCGAGGGTAGACACATTCACATTTGAGTTGAAGGAGTATAACAAATACTTGAGTCTGCAAAGTGGAAGTCCAATTGATTGTTTATGCGGGCCCAAATTTCTAGGTAGGAGCGGTCGACGTGTTTAACAACTGCACCGTGAGTTGGTGGAGGCAGAGCCAAAGTGAATTATATAGTTTATGTTGAGAAATTAATGCTTCGTGATTATTTCCAAACTTAAAATATTACCCTTACTTCAGACCTAAGCTTGAATTGTCATCAAATTACGTATTTTTGGCTGAAATTAGAAAGTTATGAAAGCTGGCTGTTGGCTGGGGCGGGTAAACATTTAGATTGCAATATGGATTTAATTTTAGGCACCATCAATTAGGTTTTCCTAATGACTGTTATAGCAGTTGTCTCTTAATTTTTCCCCCAAAGAAGGTAAGCTCATCAGTAATAAAGTATACTTCATGATTCCGTGCCATATATAATCCAAAAAAAATGCAGAAGAAAAATAATAGCCTACAATTTCCGCTGTGAATTACCAACTCTTCACCTGTATTGGATAATGTGTATACTATATTCAATACAGATCGATTAATTCGTTGTCGGTACCCCTCAAGGAAGGTTCCTTGACGTTGGTGAGGGGCTCGATCTAGGGAATTAGATCTGTGCTCCAGTTCCCTGAATTAAGCCTGAATGCCTTCCATACCCCCTCCCCTCCACAGGCGCTGTATAATCCTACGGGTTTAGATCTTCCCCCTTAATTATAATAATAATCGTTGTCGATATATCATCAACAGATTTCTTTTTTTTTTTTTTTTTGCCATTCTTCCAAAGAGGGTAAATGTGCTTTTAAAGAAGTCTGTCAAACAAGCCGAACTGCACTATCTTTTGCATTGATAAGTTGTGTAACTAAACTTTGTGTTCCCCTCTTAAATTTTCCAATAAAACTAACCTGCTAAGTTAGTTTTAGTTGAAAATTAACATGATGCAATATAAGCTAACCTAATCTAGCCTATCTTAGGTCAGCATAAATCGAGTTAGTACTATTTAACGTCAATATAATTTATATGAATATCGTAATGTTCAGACAGGATTTGACAGAGTAACTGTAAAAATTTATTTCTCCTGGGCTTGTTTGACAAAACACAAATAACCCGCACATAAAAGAGAGAAGCTTACGACGACGTTTCGGTCCGACTTGGACCACTGACAAAGTCACACAGTGTGACTTTGTCAATGGTCCAAGTCGGACCGAAACGTCGTCGTAAGCTTCTCTCTTTCATGTGCGGGTTATTTGTGTATTGTTCCAGTCAGGGTATTGTGCCTTTTTGTTATTTGTTTGACAAAACGATGGTTGCTTCGTAAGCCACGATGGCAATTATGACTATATACATCGATGTGTATATGTATTTTTCAAGTGTCTATTCACTGTGAATTTACTTGACTCCCTATCTAAAGGATTCATGTGTATCTGTTGTTAGTATGTAGATGGATTGTGGCCTTAATAATTCGTGTAGTCGACAGACACTTAACATTAGTCATCTGGTCACAAGAAACAGAAAGACGGGCGCATAGAAAGAACGATCAGATTTGTAACAATTTAGTTTAAACATATCTGAAATCTTTGAAAAAAAGTTCCTGTAAAATACTTAGTCTAATATTTGTTAGGTAAGACACATATGCAACAGTTAGGCATCTTTATTTCGAAACGTTTCGCCTACACAGTAAGCTTCTTCAGTCGAGTACAGAAAAGTTGATAGAAGAGACGTGAAGACGATGTAATCAGTCCATCACCCTTGAAGTTCTGAGGTGGTCAGTCCCTCAGTCTGGAGAAGAGTATCGTTCCATAGTCCTCAGAACTTCAAGGGTGATGGACTGATTACATCGTCTTCATCTATCAACTTTTCTGTCTTCACGTCTCTTCTATCATATTGTCTTACTCGACTGAAGCAATAAAGGTATATTAATAACAGTGTGCAGTATGCTAGTATGTTTCTAATATATCGAATTTGAATCATTTAAATCAACCATTTTAATAATACAAAAATGAATACTCTGAATGTCTTCATTACGATGAAAAAATATATTTTTCCAACACTCAAAGAGGGTTACAGGCGCCCGAGTTACTACATCACGTTGTATGACATAAAAGTAACTTTTATATAATGAAAAGACCCTTTTGGGGTGGTTGAGCGTGGAAAATGGAATAGAAAAAGAATAGGTTTATGAAATGAATGTCATCAGGGAAAGAGAAAGAGCCTGGGCTTAACCCAACTGTTGGGCATCTTGGGTATATGATGAAACTTGCAAATACTGTTTATCAAGACTGGGACTAGGCATGCAACAATGATTAGTAGGAAAAAACGGCACCATTTAATTATTAATCTTGTAACGATCCAAGGTGAAAATTGATATTGTGCCAACCTTCCATACGGATTTTCGTATTGTTCCGTGAACCACTATTTCTCACTGACTTTAATTTCGAGATTGACTACCTTACTTAATGGATTTTCTTATATTTACATTAATGAATTGTTTGTGCTGACTCCTTTACCTAATTGGTTTTCTTATATTTACATTAATGAGTTATGTGTGTGCTGACTCCCTAACTAAATGGGTTTTCTTATACTTTCATTAATGAGTTATGTGTATGTATACTAATCCAAGAGTTGTGTGTGCGTATACCCATCTAGCTGTTACGATGAAAGTTAAAGCTTTTGGTTGGTGTCCTTTAAGTGTAGATGCCCTCATGCTACTGAAGGTGTCTTGATCCAAGGAATTAAATATTACTCTCCCTTTCTTTAGGTCAAATCTGATGCTTATTTTATCTTATAATTTACAGTGGTTTTTAGCACTTCTTTTACTCGGGAGTCGATTCCAACCATCTACTGCATTTGAAACATTTCCATTTTTTCATTAATTTAAAACTGAAGCTACTTGTTTTCTATTGGTCGTTCCAAAAAAAACTAATATTTCATATAAATCACTATCAGTATTATTACATTATTATATAAAAATCGCCAACTTTTAAAAGTAGTTACTACATATTTTCTCCCACAGTATAAACATGGCATTTCTAAACCTTTAATACGTAGTTATTTTTGTCATTTAAAATAGTCGTAATCAGTATTGTTGCTTTTTAGGTTTAATATGCACTGTAAAAAATTTCTATAACGTTTTTCCTACTTGCCTCTCTACTGTAAGTATATGGATCACTGATGATAATGTGTACATAAGGTGGCCACGATTATTGCAAGATCTTTGTTCACAGTCTATTATACACGAGGTATTTTTCTAGTGTCATTCAGTTAGATTGCTCCACACAAAACAAATTCAATCATCCATTTACTACTTTGCCTAATTAATTTTAATCTTCCAAAAGGGATCCGGTCATTTTTATTATATTCTTTGCATAAAACTGATTCATCATCCGCAAACATTGATATGATTAAGTATTCCTTGCAGAAGATTTTTGATAAATATCAAGAATATCACCGGTGCCTGTAGATTCCTGAGCCTTATATTAGGAACCCCAGTAGTAACTACACAAGATAGTTTATCTCTTATCTCATATCTCACTTTCATTAAAAAAAATCTTCCATCCATTGTAATAATGTCTATTTATACATTTTATATTTTATAATTTCCGATTTTCTTATGAAGGATTGTTTCGTGTATGTTTCTGAAATCCAAATAAATACACCCAGCCCATCCAGCTCTTTTGTAATTACAAACTATAATTTTCGTAACTGTCATAAAAGCATAGTATGTATATGGGATTTTGCAGATCTGAAATTGATTTGCTTGGCTTAACTAGTTTTTACTTTCCATTATTTTATCCATTTTTTGTCTGATAGGTTTACATTGTTATAGCGAAAATCATCATTATTGATCTAAAATTTACAGGATCTTCGTTATCAAACGCTTTTTATATTGGTAACTTTTCATATGAAGGCAAAGACACATATAGCAGAATAAGACATTATTGTGATAATGTTTCGAATGTCCCAATAAAAGCTCGTTTTGTACTAGTGTGTTTATCTTCCATGGTGTCACAAGATGTCCTTCAACCAACTTTATCATTGTCAGTCACTTTATCGTCTTGAAGGGCAACCCTGAATATGCTCCCGAGTAATTATGCTCTTCCTAACATTCTGTCATGATCGAGGGTGGCATATTATATGGTTCTGATTTTTAGCTTGTACGTCAATTTTTTTTTTTTTAGAATTACGATTGAAAAATAAACCTGAGTTTATTGATAAGCTGAATCGCATATGATTTTTATTAGGCCGATTCCTGCTCAAAGTTTATTCATCACATTAACATTTTAATTTGATGTTTTACACATATCGACTCGTTAGATAATATTTCTTTCGAATGTTAATCTTCGTAGTCTTATTTTTATTTTTTTTTTCTTTATGAATTTAAATATTAACTTAGGCTAGACGTGTTTGTAATACTGTATGTGTAAACAAAATTCTTCTCTCATAGTATATTCATTACTAATTTAAATCTATGTTTAAAAGTTTGGACATTTATATACTGATTCCATGCCCATTCTTTGCTTGCTGTAATTTAACTTTGCTAAATGCTGTGCACAATTATAGGCTTTCCACATGTAGTCTACATACCCAAATCGTAAACCTATATCCATTCATATGCATTGTATCTGGAAAATATAAGCTGGCTAATAAATTATGCATAATCTTTTGACAAATCTTGTCATATATTTTAATAAACTTGCTAGGGGTAATGTGTAAATAAAACACATTTACAGTGTACGGAAGATTTTTATTTAAGTTTTCTCGCTCATCAAAATTTTCTTCAGTCTAAGGTATTGAGAAAGTTCCTGGTGAGCGAAACCACCTAAATAAAAGTTTTTTCAATTTGCACATGTGTCCTCTATACATTTGTCGACACTTGTTACCTTGTATAATATGATTTGTTAGTGGTTATCATGTGTCCTGCCTGACAATAAATAAATTTCGAAATTGCTGTCATTATTTGGAAGCGTAAATGAAGGATAAATTTGCAAATATGTGGGTCAACGAGTGATATCGTAAGGCTTCCTCAGAGCACCTTGCACAGATTTCAACGAGGCATTATATGAACATTATTGAGTCTCAGGTGATCCGGCAACACCTACACTACTACGAACCATTGCAGAAGACAGAGACGACACGAATGTGGTATGACGGGCTAGTCTGGAAGAAAGACGGGAGGCCATCCAAACCTCTTCAAGGGATTGTCTCTGAGTATACAGACAAAGCCAAGGAGAGGCTAAATCACACTCCTTGGTGGATAATGGGTTGCTCATTGCTGATTCTAGCTCTGGTTAGCCAATGTAGAAATACTGGCAGACATTTTCTTGGATTCAAACTCTCTCACTCGCTTCTCTAGACACTTAATGGAGCTGACGTATGTTGGATCGCACCCTCATGGCAGCGTGCCGACACAACTTTACATTTTATCCTATTCATCGTGGAATAAAAAAAGTAAGTGATAATTCTACGTTTTACACATTTCACCCACCTGCACTTTCTCATACACTTCATTTAAAAGGCGTGCTACCACTTGCTTTTAACAGCCTACACAGAAGCAGCAGCAGCTCTCAGCTTCCACTCGTATCAGCACCTGGAGACCAGGAAACATGTCTCCCCCGCCCTCGCTCCCGCCCCCGTAGGAGCCGCTACACACCTTACTGAAATTTATTTCATCTACCGTCTTCCTGACAAGTGTATAGTGAAAATATATATTTGAGGTATTATGCCTACTTTTTCCTAACAAACTATTTTTGCATGTGTATTTTATATTGTGAAATGGTATAACCTGAGGTGGAACAAGCGAATGACACATCGACTTAAAAACAACAACACTGTGTAGTTTCCATATTAATATAACATTTTGAACAAGAGAGCCAAAAAAAAGTATCAAACATGTGACTAGCAGGTCATGAAAAATGTTTTAAAGCCTCTTGCATCGTGGAAAACAAAAGCGTTGCTAGTATCCCCTTCCTTGGACTAGATCTAATTACTTCCCATTCCTAAGGCGCAGCATGATTCTTACAGGTTTAGCGTTTTCCCTTGAAAATAGTAAAACTATTACATTAATGGTTATAATTATAACCATGATTTTTATAGAGGTGGACCGGCTAGCCGGCGAAAGTACTCGGTCAGGTGACCAAAAGCTCCAGCTGCGGGTCATCATGTGACTAAGACCCGTGTCAGAAAACATTTGTCCTGTTTCCTGAGAAACATTATACCTATCTGCCTTTCCCTGAATAGAATAATATAATTGACACTTTACAAGGTTAGAACAGAAGGTAACTACAGTGTACATTAGTTTTCCACATATACTAATGGCTGACATTTTGCTAATTTATATATTTTTTTTAACACACCGGCCGTATCCCACCAAGGTTGGGTAACCCCCAACCTCATTACTTCCCATCCCCTAAAACGAAACACATTCATCGTCATTCATTCAGTAACTGGTGTTTATAGAAATTACGCATATTTTGTCATGGACCTTAAAGACTCTGTAGCCCAACTCTAAGACGTAAATATTTGGTAGTTTTAAGACGGTCGTATAGATATCGAGCGTGTCTTGTGATGGGTCAAGAACCATAATGCTTTCTGCAGTCACCAGACCTGTGGTGGTCCGAGACCATAACTGTTGCTGTGATAGGCCGGGGACTATAACTGTTGCTGTGGTAGGTCGGGGACCATAACTGTTGCTGTGGTAGGTCGGGGACCATAACTGTTGCTGTGGTAGGTCGGGGACCATTACTGTTGCTGTGGTAGGTTGGGGACCATAACTGTTGCTGTGGTAGGTTGGGGACCATAACTGTTGCTGTGCTAGGTCGGGGACCATAACTGTTGCTGTGGTAGGTTGGGGACCATAACTGTTGCTGTGCTAGGTCGGGGACCATAACTGTTGCTGTGCTAGGTCGGGGACTATAACTGTTGCTGTGCTAGGTCGGGGACCATAACTGTTGCTGTGCTAGGTCGGGGACCATAACTTGTTGTGGTAGGTCGGGGACCATAACTGTTGCTGTGGTAGGCCGGGGACTATAACTGTTGCTGTGGTAGGCCGGGGACTATAACTGTTGCTGTGGTAGATCGGGGACCATAACTTGCTGTGGTAGGTCGGGGACCATAACTTGTTGTGGTAGGTCGGGGACCATAACTTGCTGTGGTAGGTAGGGGACTATAACTGTTGCTGTGGTAGGTCGGGGACCATAACTTGCTGTGGTAGGTCAGGGACCATAACTTGTTGTGGTAGGTCGGGGACCATAACTTGCTGTGGTAGGCAGGGGACTATAACTGTTGCTGTGGTAGGCCGGGGACTATAACTGTTGCTGTGGTAGGTCGGGGACCATAACTGTTGCTGTGGTGACCGGAGGACCATAACACTGAAAATGAGGCTACAGTTAAACTGAAACAGACCTCAAAAACAGCGTTCATCTCCCGTACACCTATTTCCCCCTCGTTCACTCGTTCATCCCATGTTCAGCCGTTCACTTGTTCGCTCAAGCTTATTGGCCGAAGCTTAACATGACATAACTGCAGTCACTCAAGAAAATTTAATTAGCGGTACATGAAAACATCTTGAAATTTTACCCGAATAAAGTTAATTTTTCTTCACTCTTCCCGTGAATACCTACTGTAGGGAGAGGAAGCTTTAAACAACGTTTCGCTCCGTCCTGGACCATCATCAAGTCGTGAGTGAAAAAGAAAGACGAGAAAAGCAGGTGAGGTCAAGAGGTTGGTTAGATGTCAATTGTTCCAGCAGCAATACTGTGGGTTTTATTTTCAATACCTAGTGTTCCTTGGTCAAAATTTGCGGTGTGTAACATTATGATAATAATAATAGTCCTAATCGAACTTTGTTATAGCACGATGTATACGCGTCTTGCTATAAATTAGAATTTTCAGAAAATATTATCTAACGCATTGATAGCTATATTTATTTTTTTTTTTTTTTGCAAATTACCATGGCACATATTTTTAATTTCTCTCTAAAACTAATTTTACAATCTTACATACTTGCTAAACATAAATATAATTTGCATTAATCTTATCCAGCATATCTTTGGTCATATTAAATTTATTTAGTATTATTTAACATCAGTAAAATACATACATTTATTTCGTGATGTGCAGACTGACTGTTCGTGAAGTTGTTGCACTAATAAATTAATACCTATCTTGTCTATCAAAATGATATATCTTAAGCCAGCATCGAAAACACTGCCCCCATGTCAACTAATAATACGAATACCACCTGGTGGTTCACACTTACACTCACCCATTTGACCATAAACAGAAATATCAATCTCAATCTCAAAATAATGAATCTTAACTAGTCATAAGTTGGCCTGTGATACTCCAATACTGAAACTATGTATAGTGCCAAAACAAAAGCATTCACATTGCTAAACTCACAAACTAGTATTTAGTCACTTAGCCATAATACCAACTTACCTCATAATTTTGTAATATTTTAAACTTAAGATTTAATATAAGTCTGCCCGAAATGCCTAGCCATGCTAGGTGTTCTAGTGGTACACTCTGTAATTATTATTTTACTACATGTAAACCACACAGTAACCAAATTCTGTAAACTCAGCATTTTTTTTTGTAATACTTATAGAGAATAAACTTTGAATTGAATTTGAATTGAATTGAATGCTGGTGAAGGACTTTTGATTTAAGGAACTGGCGCTACCTTTCTCTTCCTAAGATTAAACCTGATTATCTTCACTGTTTTAGCGTTTCATCGTGAATATACTAAT